>NC_135772.1:17938550-18057393 GCF_028453695.1 Augochlora pura | reverse complement strand
GAGATAGAGTGGGGGAGAGTGGGTGCACCGAAGCAATATATTTCTGGGATCCGTTCCTCCTTCGCCTCGGTCCATTCATTCATAATATGCATACGCTTTTGTTGTCGCGTCCCTGTTGGGTCCGTTTTTGTTGGGCCATTAGGGGCCCACGTATCAATTTTTCTTGCGGGCCCCCGGACAACGTCGCCGCCGCCGCCGTCGCGCGCGGCGCCCTTCTTCCCGCCACAGGGATTGAACATCGACGGGACGACGACGACGACGACGACGACGACGACGACGGCCATGTCGAAGGGAGAAATATCGCGTGGGTGGTGACAGTAGCCACGGCCTGCCGATCTCCGAGGGCTCTGGAATTCTTCGGGCAGACCTGCTATGACCTCCTCTGGTAATGTCTGGTGTCGGCGGGCGCTGTTCCCTGAAATGGGAGCCGGGAACGCGAGACACGTCGCTGTGGCGTTCTTTAATTCGAGGTTCGGGCATTTATTTGAATGAGAGTATTGAATAAATCTTTATTGAATGAATATAGATTCAGAATTCGAATTTGAAGTTATTTGTATATTGGAGTGCGCCCTTTGCTGTATATGTGGATAATAACCCTTTAGAGTCGATGACATTTTAACTGTAATTCTAAAATAATTTTTCTGACTTTTACCGACAAATTTTATACAATTTCCCAATAACGTACCCTATATCTAAAATAATATCCTATATAATAAAGTACCCTAATCTAAAATTTCTAACCTAAAATTTTTCTTCGATAAACCAACGTGAAAAATGACTAGATATTTACGAAATTGTATATCAGTGCACAGTTGATCATCAAAGCAATTTTATTAATCTATTATATAATTTACCGCGATCAGAAAAATTAATACACCGAACTTCGATGCAATTTAGTAATTTTTCTCGCTTTTTTCAAATCCACCCTTTTACGCAGGGCCTCCCTCGCCCTTCGACCTTCAGAAAATCCGGTCCGACACACCGTAGCAAACGTATCGCGGAAAAAATGGATCCGAACGCCGGCCGCGAAACTTTTGCCATCTAATACGCGATAAACAAATGCCGGCGCGTTTGTCTATCGAGCGGCTCCTTTCCCAGATAACGCGTCCCATTAATCCCCCGGGTGGATCCGTAGAGCAGACGCGATGCAATTTAGTCCGGAGATCAACCGGCATAATCCGTCCACCGGCTTTCGGCCAGGTCGCAAGGGCCGGCGCGTTCCCGGGGTCGCCCCTAAATAATGGCTTCGATCGTCGATCTATTTTCTCGAACGCCGAGAGACGAGCGAGAGCGGCCGCGCGCCGGTTTCTAGGCAGGTCGCGCGGTCAGGTGCCCCGCCGGGAACAACCGGTGAAATATGCTCAGCAATTTTTCTTACCCCCGGGGGCGAAAGTTACACCCCCCTGGGCATCCGGAGGGAAGCCTTTCCGGCTCCGCGGCGCGACGCTTTCGCAGTTACGACACGATCCGGCACGCCGCTCTACCTGGCCGCAGGTAAAATCGACAGTCGAAATCCGGAGCAATTTCCTTTCGCGCGCAGTTCGAGAAACGGCGTATCGAACTCGAGATGGGTCCTGACGCAATTTTCTAATTGCTCCCGGTAATTAGGGTAGCCGGGTCTTCCGGCACCAGCTACCAGCGGTGCCTACCTGCCGACTTTAACGCCGATTCAACACTTTCTCGGACCACCGTGGCTCGGATCTCTCCGCGCCGCCATAAATCTGTCTCATTTTCTTAGTAAATAAAGAACGGCGTGCCAAGCGCGCCCGGGTTTTGCCTGTCCCTTGATCTTTCGCTTTGAAGGATGAATGTACTATTGCGCTGTTGCCCCTCTTACACCGCGGACCTTGACCGTTGAATTAGGACAGCCTGCGACAATTTCACTTCTGTGGCATTGTCATGGGAGCTGTTTATGATAGCGGTATGCGTAAGGATTTAGGAATTTCTTAATTGTTAATTTAGAAATCCTTCAGATTTTATCCTCTGAGATTACTACGCTAGCTATTACTATAGCTATTGCTATAGCAAATTGGTTGAAGACTATCTAGAGCAAGAACATATTAATACTAAGCATATGCATATAACTTATCACGTAACCTAAGCATACTATAGTCAAATGATTAATTTATAATTCGACGATTATAGAGATTACGAAAACACTTGTATTAGAATTTATTTGAAATAAATCACATTATTGCAGCCACTGTAATAATATTAATAATGAAATAAAAATGATCGAAAACATTTTTGCTACAGTACATTTTATTTTCTCCGATTTAATGAAAACGATCACTAATCATATTTATTAAATTTTACATAGAATATTCGCCTCGTTCTTATAGCGCAGAAGCTCAAAAATAATTTTATTAAAAATAAGAAACGCCAGAATTTAATTCTCACTCAAGAAAAATGCGAAACCAATGATCAATTGTTACAAAATTGAACAAAGAAATTAAAGAGAACACCAACGAGAGATTTTACATTTTATACAAAGAGCTCGAAGTATCCCCGAACAAAAGTTGTCTCCACGCACCCCATAGGCGTCGAAATTAACAAAGCCATCCCGCGACCGGCTAGGACGCAAAATTTAAGGGCACCGCTGGACAGTGCATCGTCGTCGCGCGCGCGCGGGAGGATAATTCCGCATCAAGATCCCGGTAGCCGGCTCGCGTCAGCCGCCACGTCGACAGGCGACTGTCCGCGATCCTCCACAATAAGTCAATCAGCGGAGTCGATCGCAACAGAGAAAGAGAAAGAGAGAGAGAGAGAGAGAGGAGTAGCAGAGAAGAGACCTCCAGCCGCGCGACGTGAAGCTCCTGACAAATGATTCTGCCGATACGAGAGAGAGAGGCCTCCGCGCGGAGCTGCAACCGTGCAGCTCCAAGTGACGTCTTCATACGGCCGCGGCCTGTGTTCCCCGACGCTTGTCCGTCACACAAATCGCCTGACCAGCCTTGCGGGATGTCACCGATTTATTTTACGAGATTCCCTGGCGGGGACCAGCGCCTCCCCCCTTCTCACCTCCCCTCGACAACCCCATGCCCCAGCGTCGAAGTCCTTGCGCGACCCAACGGCACAGCGCCGATACGGAGACGAGGGGAGGGGTTATCGATGCTTTATTGGAACCCATTACCTTTCCACGGCGACCATAAGTTCTCAGGTGCGCGAGAGCTCACCGAACGTATCGATATATGGGCTGGGACAAAAGGGAGGAAGAGAAAGTCATAACGCAGCGCGATCACGTTCGACTCTGGAAGATCGAACGATCAGATACACAAGGTCTCGGTGATTCCGAGCTGGCTTCCACCGGGTCCCGGCGACACACGGCTAAGGGGCCCGCCTCGTATTTTTTCGTCGATCTCGGACCCGCTGATAATCTGTCCGTAATGTTCGTTGAAATTGGATTAGCTCCCACCGACGGATCCCGGTTCGAGATCGGGCTCGAATCGTTAGTTTTGTGTGACTTTTTGCTGCCTGTCTACGGGCTTTGATGTCTTTGTTCTGGGATGAGGCTTGTTTCTAGGTGGAGGAAGATGGTGGATGTCTGACAATTGCAAAATGCAGTTTAATCATGGAGCGAGATTGTTGGTAGATGATTTATAATTTTGGGAATGAAGAGGCAATGTTTTAATGTCTGTGGGATAATAGAAAAATATTAGAGAAGGAGATATAATTATTTATATTATTATTTTCAGTAGAAGGAAGTCAATAGTGTGTAGAAATTTATAAATTAAATTACTGTGCCATTTCTATTAAGGATACGAGATTTTATTGTTATTTATTTCCTTGCATTCTAAAACTGAGAATTGCATCTTAAATGAAGTATGAGAGCAATTAACAATTTTAAAAAATATTAGAGAAGAAGATATGGTTATATAGATTATTATTTTTACTAGAAGTAAATCAACAGTGTCTAGTCAATTAGAAATTAAATGATTGCCTCATTTCTATTAAGGATACCAGATTTAATTATTATTTATTTCCTTGTACTCTAAAACCGAGTTGGTTAAGTATATGATCACTATACCCGGCGTTCCTTTAAGGCTAATTCGAGGCACGGTGCCCGAGTCTCGCGTTAATGAAACAATGATCGAAAGAGAGTCTTAGAGCCTGCTTCTCTCTCTCTTTCTGCACCGCGGGGCACAGGGTTTTCTGGAAAAGACTTAACGGGGATTAATGGCAACGCAGGCTCATTAATCTCCCGGCGATGCGAAACAATCCGTAAGCCGAAGGCGACGACATTTAACGTTATAGTCATCCTAAATCATTGTCGCGGTGATTGCGCAATGAGTGGAAGACCAACGGGGCCATCAATCTATCGGTGCCTATCAGTTTCGCTATTTCACAGCCGTAAAAGTGCCTGTCAGGTTGCGTCAATAATTAATTAAGTGGACATCCGATGATATTTTCATTCGCCGACGGAATTACACACCTTCGCGAGCGTGCACGATAGTACGGCTCGCTTTTCGCTAACCTTTTCGCTTATTATCTCGCGGCTGTTTTCTCTAATAAATCTCCACAGGCAATTAATTCGTGCCGGAGCAACTATAGTAATTAATTTTCGATACAATTCTTGAATTTGCATATATTCTTCAGAAAATTAGTCGATCGTCGATTAAATTTATTAAAAATTCATATATAAAGACAAATTTGTTTTAGATTATTTTCCAAAATTTCACTGGAAAATATAGGATCTTTAAAAAGTTACTTTGATTTGATATAGACTATGTCGTTTCTATAGATGGTGTCAAGAAATTTCGGTATTTCGCGAATGGCTGTGCAACAAATTACCGAAGGAAAATTTGTTAATCAAATTAACCGTGTATTAGTCAAATTGATGCTGTGAAAATCAAATTAATGGTATGTACGTCAAAGCAATGAAATGTTAATAAAATTAACGGTACGTTAATCAAAGTAATGGCACGTTAACCAAATTACCACACCGATATCCATCCCATACGATTCTTGTTCAACGTCGCCGTTGACCCGAATCGTCCGGGAGCAATTTATTAAACCGAATCCAGCGAGGAAGATGTTCCGGCAACGAGAGATATTTCCCCGATCAATTTCGACCCGGCGGGTATAAAAGGTCGGACCCGGCGACTGGGAATTGTCCAGAAAACGCCAGCGACAATCGCCTTTGCCCTGCCTATTGTTGGCAGGGTGCGAGAAGGGCCCCCTCGCGGAGCGTGGCTAATGGATTTATGGTCGCAAAATTCGCCGGGCAAACATGTCTCGCCTTCGTACAATTTTCGGAGACGATATTAGCATTAGAGAGACGAGTGCAGCCGAGGCCTTTAGGGGGGCAGGGAGAGGGAGGGAGGTAGGGAGCAAGGAATGGCCCAGGTAGATCATCCTACGCGTTGCTCCAACAACGACAAACCACACCCGCCTTTGGACAATGGGTGACGCACTACGCCGTGGAGTCTCACTCTCGACTCCCCCTTTCTTGAATTATGGCTCAGGTGGTCCACGCGCGACCATAGTCCGAACTATCGGGCCGGACCCGTCTCCTCTCACGATCGACGATTCCCGGAACGATAAAACAATTTTTTTCCCGATCGACGCGTCGACCAAATCGTATAAAGGACGATATATGATCAACTTGAAACTTCGTTTTCTTTAGGCAAGACTAATTTATTTATTATTTATTAATGTATATAATACTTATTAGATAATGTTGTTTCTCACTATTACATTCCAGTCTTCCATTATGTAATAATAAACTACTAATATTCTATAAACCTTGCACAGTAGTTTGTTCTTAAAGTTAAATAAATATATCTAAAATTCTTCAATTAAAGTAAAAAAGAAATAATGATAAAATATTTTATTATTTCGACACTATGCAAGTACAATAAAAAGCGAATTCAATAGCAAATTAATATTGCAAAAATTAACAGCAACATCAGTCATTACCTAGAACCACAGGTCACCCAACAATCATCTAATAAATTCACCTAACAATTGCCTAATAAATTCACCTATCAACCACCTAATAAATACACATAAAACTCGCCTAATAAATTCACCTAAAAATCGTAACAATATCATTTTCTAAAAATCAATTTCTATTCCAGCATCTCGCAACATTTAAAAAGAAATCACGACGATAAATAAATTCCAGAAAAACGAAGAATACATCTAAGAGAGTCGCTGGTTACAAAGTGACACCGCGACTGTCATCGTCCTTATTAAGTACGCGGTACCTTCGAGCCCCGAGAAGTAGTCCGGCCTTTCCAAGTCACTTCATCAGTCGTTCCGGTTAATCGGCCCCCGAAATCTACCGTCCCGGCGAGGAATTATATCCAAATCATCGTTCCCCGAAAACGTCCACCGAAAACGTGGCCATAAAGTTCACCGGGGAGTTTTGTCCCCCCGGTAACACGAACGCAGTCTCTCTTTCTGCATTTATGGTAGGACGTGCGCTCTCTCCCATGGTTGAACGACTCTTGCGACGACCGGGATCACCCGTATCAATCTCTTCAACCGGCAATTGAAATTGACACCGCTGACGATGGAAGAGAGAGAGAGAGAGAGAGGGGGGGAGGATGGCGACCAATTTCGGACACCCGCATAAGCCGGAATCAACGGCGAAGCTATGGTGTCGTCGCAGACATACTAAGATCGAATCGTGACTGACACTAACTTGTGATAATGTTAGCCGATATATGCTAGAGTGTAGTTAAAATTCTAGGTATAGTACAGTCCTAGCTATGTATGTATAGTAGTAAAATCCTAGTAGATTAATTTCAATAATTTAAAAATAATTTTTGCTGCCAATTAAATTTCAATAATTTTCAAAGTCACTTCGATAATTCAAAAATAAAAAAGAAATGAAATGATATAGTGCATGCAGTTCTCATTGTACAGATTGATCGACTTGTCACTTCCTGTTCCATAAACAAATTCCAATTCCACCTTCTCTCTCATATAAAAAAATTGTCAAAAACGCGACGCGCCCGATTACGGCGATCTCGAAGCCGGATCGCAGGTATCAAGAAAAAAAAAGAAGGAAATGGATCGCGGTTCCCCGGTCGTTCCGCATAGTTACAAAACGCGGAGTTTTCTGGGTGACGTAAATGCCGTAAGCGCGATAAATTTCCCGTCGGGAGGGAATTCCAAAAGTTTCCGATTCAAAAGACGCCGCGCGGCGACGACGACGGAGGCAGCGGCGGCGGCGGCGGTGGATCCGGGGAGGTGGAGAGCGCGGCCATGAATTATGCATGAAAGCTTCGATTCGCGGATTAAGCGGGCGCAGAGGTCCCCGTGGCTCTAGTGTCTATTCTTTGGTTCCAGCGAGCCGATCCGATGGTAGCCGGCCCGACGCTATCCGTGGCGAATGTCAAAAGATGTCAGCCCCCGTGGAGAATGGATAAAATCGTCAACGGAGAGCCAAAGAGGGAATCGACCGATCTAGTTCCCTTCTGGACGACTTCATTCTCCCCCCTCTTTTTTTTTCGTACCTTTAGAATATGTTACTCCGCGATCCTGCGGTTCTTTACATCGAATTTTATGACTACCATGACTAGTTTCTTATTCTTTAGTTTTTTATTAAGTTTGGTCTCCTTTTTAGAGATTTTTGATACGGTTATTGTTGGAATATGGAGTTTTATGATTTCTTAGCAGAATTTCTATTTTATATCTATTGTCAGTTCTGTTTTATGGGTTTTATTTTTTGGACAACTTTGACTCGCTTTTTGAGGATTTTTAACATCGTTAAAATTAATAACCAACTTGGTAAAATAATTAAACTCGAAATTCTTCCACTCAATTAAAAAAAAAAGGCTATTATAAACCCTCCACTCATCAACACACAACTACAATAAAAAGCAAATTCAGCAGCAAACCAACAAGACACGATCACTGCATAAATTAATTTTCTCCCCATTTAAACCTACAACATCGTAGTTTTGGCATCGAATGCAATCTGATTCACCGAAAGACATCGAGGTGAATGCCAATCAGCAAGTTGACAGCCTTCATTAGCCTTCACCTGGTGGCCCAATAATCGCGACAGTAGCCATCGCGATCAAAGAAGCTAAATATAGCTAAGAAGCTAATCGAAATTATAAGACAAACTAAATATCTTTTAGATATATCAAACTACCATAAAGACGTCAATAGAATCGTCCAGGGTACTATTATGCTGGGTCGTCCATAAGATAAGCACCTCGCAAAATAGGATGAATCAACCCTGATTCCATTAAAATTTTCTTTCGATTTAATAAAAATTATTTAGCCTAATAATTATTTAAATTATTCATCGATTCGTACACGAAACGTCCATCACGAATCTGGCACCTTATTATATATAGTGCAAGGGGTTTAGCACCTAATCTTGCTAATTCATCGACACCTCCGCGCATCCCCTATTATCGCAGACAAACCGCCGAAGGATCATCAAGACGTTCAGGCATCCGAGCGGTCGGATCTCGTGATTCCGATCTCCTGGCAAAGCGGTCGGGATCGATCACGGATTTCGATCACGAATCAGGCCGGACCGGTGTACGCCGGGAGGTCGTTTCGGCAGCGGCACGGCCAAGGGACATCAAAAACCGATCGGCCCAGGACTCCAAGGCGCATCATAATTATCGTGGAGCCCCGTTTGCGCGGGAGGAATACCGAAGCAGCGAGGCAACGAGTCTCCTCCGCGGTATCAGGCATTTCTATTTACGGTGTTGGGGCTCCCGGGGCCGACGAGTTATGATATTGTTTCGGCTGCTTCTCGGAATCTACGCGATCGGTGACTCGGATAAACCCCGGAAAGGAGAGAAAAAGACGGCACGGGACGGTGGAAGGGAGAGGGAGAGAAGGAGAGAAGGAGAGGAGGAGGAAGCGAGAGGGAGAGAGAAGAGATAGAGAGAGAGAAAGAGAGAGAAAAGAGAAGAGGTAGAGAGAGAAGGCGAGAGAGAACGAAAAGATAGAGGGAGAAAAGGCGAGAGAGTATGAAGCGATAGAGAGAGAGGAGTCGAGAGGAAGAGAGAGAGAAAGGGAGAGAAATATCGAGAGAGGAGAGAAAAGCTAGAGAAAGAGAAGGCGAGAGAGAATGAAGAGATAGAGAGAGAGTAGCCAAGAAAGAAGATGAGATAAAGAAAGAGGAGACGAGAGAAAGAGAGAGAAAGAGAGAGAGAGAGAGTGAGCAAAATCTGTCTGCCTCCGCAACCCTATCTCCGCGCTTTCTCTGCCTTCCGACCGGTCGAGAGGACCGTGGGGGGAGCGGCGGGGCCGGTCGGGGGGGTACACTTTTATTTCTTCATCAGCCAACGCTCAACTTGCCTACCTTTTATGATCGCCTGACTGCTTCATCAGTTCACCAACTTTCCAAACGGCGTGCTCCGTCAGCCCGCTGATTCCGTGCTGCCCTTTTTCCCCTTTTTCGCTTTTCCGTTTCCTGCCTTTTCCTCTCTCCCCTCCCTTGCGCTACCAGCACCCTCCCCGTCCCTGCTCCTTTTTTCTTTTTTTTCTTTTCGGCTTGTCGATTGTTGCGGAACGGATTTTTCTTTGTGCGAGAACCACCCCTTCCGCCCCCCTTCACCGCCCATCGCCGAGGATCGCGAATTTCACGGCGGTTCGAGGAGCCGGTTCAAACGGTGCACCGGTTGACCGATGCGCCGGCCACCGTTTCCGGCGCCTTTGTGCATCCTCGATATAGGGGTGGTTAAGATTAGGATGCAGTTTTAGTGATAATTGCTATGAGATTATTTTTAGTATTAGGGATTATTTAGGGTAAGGTGGAGACTTTTGTGAGTCAAGAATTTGGATGGTATTTGTTATATTTGGGACATCTAAGTTTTATCACTTAATTGGGTAACTAATAAAAATTTGTTCTAGTGGAAAAATATATTTTTCTTGTTAGGTAAATAGATAAATAATTGAAGTTGTTAATGCATTCGTTTTTTGCTTTTTAGGATAAGATATCCACGTTTTTCGCGATTATTTTTTAATGTCAGGAATTATGTAATGTCGAAATAATCCAATTCCCTCAAAGAGACAATACTAAATTCCCTAAAGCCTCTACAATATCTCAAGCTTATCTAAACCTTTTCAAACACTCCTCCCAGTCTACATTTCTCTGCTCCATAAGAAGCACCGATGAAGAGAAGCACGGACCATGCAGGTGCATTCAGAATCTTCATAGTCGCTTCACCGAGAAGACAAGGATCATCGTAGAAGACCGTGACCTCGGAGTACTCCGAATCCAATCGCCGGCAGCTCCAAGTTCGCCGGACCGATCGTCATACAATCCACGTCCGCCACAGCTAGACAGATTAAAGAGAATTCGGAAAGCAGGCCGACGGGATGGTGCGTCGGTCACGATAAATATCTCGGTATTTAGAAGAAGGGGGAAAGAGAGAGAGGGGGGGGGGGGAGAAAGAGTATCGCCGTGTTCGGAGTGGCGCACGTGAACTCCCCCTCCGACGGAAGAATAAGGCGAAGGAAGGAAACCCGGTCTCGGCCATCCCTACGGGGCAAACGAACCGTGCAGTAAAACGAAACAACGATGACGCGCACACGTGTTCGACACGATTACTATTCCGCGGCCGTCCCCAGCCCGGTGACTTATGTTAATGTCGTAATTATATCATCCTAATCTACGGAGTCGCCGCGTATACGTATCCTACGTGTCCGCATCCTATCAAATACCCATCTTGAAAACTGCTATACGTGCCAGAATGCCGCCGCGTCCGCCTGAGCGAGCGGTTCGCGAGCAGGGTTCGCGAGAGGTACGTTCCCTTCGCGAGCGTCCCCCGGCCGCAACCACCGTCGAGGACGACCGGTGCCCTATGGTGCCCTACGGTGGTGTCGGTCCAGGCTTTCGAAGAAACAGAGGGTTGGAGTCGAAAGGTTGCCGTGTGGTGCCCGGCAAATCCGCGTGGAACTGGGTCACGTGAACCAACGCCAGCTTTGACCTAGAAAAGTTGGATATCCTAGTTCGGGGGGCGGGGGGATCGTCACATAACGCGGAGTTATCCCTTTGAAGGATTTCGGACGTTTCGAACTGGCGCGGCTCTCTGCTCTTTCGTTTACTTAAATTCCGCTGAAATTTCGACGGCCGTCCGTGCCACGGAACGAGGATTTTTAGAACGGGGGATCAGTTTTTATGTTGCTTGAAACCGATGCTTAAAGCACTGCACTTTGACGACGCGATAGACTGGAGACGATGATTTTGTATATAACCTATTAATGTGTATATTTTCTGAATTGGAATAAATTTTGATTTATCTGTAATTAAAATTTAAGAATAAATATAGATAGAAATTTACAAAAGGTAGAAATTTTATTGTTCATTTAGAGAAATTATTAAGAACGGGAAATTATAATAAATAAAATTTATTTATGGTATATTTTATATACTATACTAACAATATAATAAAATTATAGCATAATTGTTTTTGTCCTGTTTGTTTTCTCCTATATTTAACATACTGTAATAATAATATAATTTACTAAATAAATATAGCATACTAAAATAATAAGTAAATATACTGTAGTAAAATACTAAATAAGTATAATGCAATGAAATAACAGATAAGTACTGTGCGAGTAAAACGCAGAGCCGTTTGACGATTTAATGAGTTTTCGGTGGCCGGTTTTTGGGCCCGAAACAAAGGTTTCCCAACGCGGAAAAGGCCTGCCTAGAACCGTGGAGGACGGGAGGAGGTAGAAGCGGAGCGAGACTCCACTTCGGAGAGTTAACCAAGGTTAGTTATAGCGGCGACAGACCCGGCACGCGGTTATAGAAGTATTTGAATGGCTGTCGGCCCTTGTAAGACGTCAAAAAGTCAAAGGGAAACCACTAAAATCAGTTAGGGATCTCAACTATGCGTGAAAGTAAGAGGGGACGATGACGGGCGGGCACCGGGCCGACGAGGACGGGACTATATAAGAGAGGACATCGGCAACGGGAACGACCAGAGCGGGAGGGGGAGGGAGGAGGGGGAGAGAGTTTATGGAAATTTTTCCCTCGGAAGGACCCGTTACCTCCGCGTTTCGCCTATTCACGTTGGCCCTCCCTCCCCCCCACGACCGACCACTTATTGGCCACATTTTGTCCCCGAGACAATAGTTTCGTCGTTCTTTACGACCGCGGCGATGTATACCTTTCGTTCCGAAAATTATTGCCGGGAAATCTTGTGCGCCTCTTAGATCACGGATAGCGACGCCGGTCCTATGACCTTGCACGGGAAAACTGAGACTTCTCTGGCTGGGCAATCGAGTTTTACTTGGCGATGCTGGATAACATGTTAATCTAATCAGCGTTCTGCGATGTTAGAGAATTTTTTTAGTATAATTATATTAGTGTATTTTACTTTATTTTCTTGCGATATATCTGCCTGTAAACATTCAGCATATTTTACAAAATTGTAATTTTGAAGTGCAAAATTGTTTTGGAATAAAAATGATTATAGCTATGAAATTTTGTAGGAATTAATAAGTATCTTGTATTTTTATTTATGTATTTCATATGATTACCTTACAGAGAAAAGATAACATTGTAAAGAGCTATGACCACTATGGTCTCTATGACCATTTACTATTTTACATTTATCGCTGTCGAATAAAGCGCTAGAAATTGTAATAAAATTGCTATCTACCACAGTAAAAAATTCCAAATAAAACGATTATTTCCCCAAAAACAACATAATGAATCTTTAATACTAAAAATATCAAAAAAGCTAAAAATATAGAATAACCGTAACTCGATAGCACGCCACCGACTAATTCCTTTAAAAATTGCAATAAAATTGCAATCTACCACAGTAAAAAATTGCGAATAATACCATTACATCCAAAAAAACATCACAAAGAATCGCCACGTCTAAAACCATTAAAAAAGCTAAAAATACAGAACAACCCTAACTCGACTAAAAATGGCCCCGACTAACTCCTTCGTTCCCAACTTACCAAAGCCCTTCAAAGTCCGCCATTGCGCCGCAACTCCGACGAAAAAATTCCCGACAGACGATGCTCGCCGTAAGAGGGGTTCGATAAGAGATCCGCGGCGATCTCGGGCGGTAACGACAAGAGCGAGTCCAGGCAGCACGGAGTTGAATTATCCCACGGTCGAGGCTGGCTGGATATTCGATTTCGGTAGCCGGGTTGCGCGTCCGTACGCAGCCTGGCCGGAGGAAAACGATGGACGTGGATCCGCGGAAAGACGTGCCACACCGCGCCGTGTGGGTGTGTGCGAAACGGGACAAAGAGAGAGAGAGAGAGAAAGAGAGAGAGAGATCCGCGGGGCCCGCGGTAAGGACGAGGAAGGACGACGCGACGAGCAAGGAGGCGGGCTACGGAGGGACCCGCGGAGAGAAGGACAGCGAGAGAGAGAGAGAGCATCTCGGTCGCGAACGCGCCCGCTACGGGAGGGGAGGGGAGAAAGGATAGCCGGGGGTGGGAGGGAGGAACGGGAGGACACAGAGGGAACTTGTTATGCTTTGAGAGATATGGCGGAGGCCTGCGGAATACATAATTTTGTAAAGACAAAAATGCTGTGGTCGTGCCTCGGCGGAGTCGCATTTTTCCTTGTTTCACGAAATGTTCAGCCTCGGATGCCTCTACCCTCCTCCCCCTCTCGCTCCTCCTCTCTCTCTCTCTCTGGCTATCTCTCTTTGTTTCTCTCTTTCCATCTCTGTCAATCTCTCTCGCCGTCTCTGTCCGTCTCTCTTTGTATCTCTCTTTCCGTCTCTGTCAATCTCTCTTTCCATCTCCGCTTCTCCGTCTCTCCGTTTCCCTCTGTCCATCTCCGTCTATCTCTCTGTTCCTCCGCCCCGTCTCGCCCCTCCCTCCTCTTCGCCGTTCGCGGGCTGCTCCTTGTCCAAGCTGTTCCCCCGCGCGTCATCCCCCTCTCGTTCCTCTAGTAATGCGCCGCGGAATGAGAAACGTTTTGTAAAAAATGTATCCGCATCTTCGCTACGCCGCGGCCCCGCTTCCATCGCGGGCGCGCACAACATGTTGCCGCGCGGACCGTGCGCGCGTGTTCCTTGGAACGCGCCGAGATGAATTCTAATGGCCGCCGCGCCGCTGTCGATCGTCCCGCGGATGAGGCCGGTGTCAAAAATGCTGCAGATCGGGCGTCGTCCGTGATACAGCGTCTTACGCGGTTGCGTCAACGAATAACCGATAAGAGTTGAACGTCTTGGAGACGTCTGTTTTACGTTCATTTTAGGTCTGATTGTCTGACGTCGTAAGATGGACGTTTTTAAGACGTTGGAAGGCTTGGAGACTTGTTTCGGATGTTGGGATGTGACATTTGAGACGTTTTTAAAGGGCTCTTTGTAAAAATTATTTTTACTATTTAGGTATGGACCAATAGTTCCGCCATTTTCTTCACAATATCGCGATCACACGTCCACGTCCATTTTCTTACCTCTGAATCCAAATTTAACTCTTCTATGCTAAATAATTTCACCATAAAACAGAAACTCCAAAATTTATTTCATACTTAAAAATGTCTTCCCAGAATCCACTAATTTTATTATCTCAGTACAAGGTGGCTACCTCACAAGATCCAGCCTCTATTAGAAAGACAACATTGGTTGAAGCCACGAACGATTATCAAAGAACAAGAAGGTAGCTGCGTGAAAGTATAGATTCCCGTGTCGAACAGTGAAGCAATTAAGTCAAGAATTAATTCGGCAGGTTGTCCCCCTCCCCTCGAGGGTAGGGGGAAGAGGGGAAGGAGGTTCCAGGTCTAGATCACCAGAAACAGATCGGTAGTTGTCACGAAGGTCCCCACGGCACCTCCGTAACGGTATCTATGGCAGCCCGTGAAGATTCCAGGCCTCGATGGTGTAGCCGCGTTCGAGGAATTCGACTGTCGGCCACGGCGATCGGCAATGGTAGACGTTTTGTAGGACCGTTAGACGGTTGTTGACGAGCAACTGTTTGGACATTATGCCCCGCTTCCCTGTAATCTAACCGATCTCTGCCGGTGTTCCTTACGGGGGTTGGGGCGGCTGGTCGTGTGGCGATCCATTACACCTTCCAGCTCGTATCTTCTCGCAGCATCTAAGACAAAGTCCCGAAAGAAGGTGAGCCCGGAGAGCGAGAAAGAGAGAGAGAGAGAGAGAGGGAGAGAGAGAGAGTGTTCACTGTGGAAGGAGCCGAGGGTATCCGTGTCAAACGGTTCAGAAAGAGAGAGAGAGAGAGAGAGAGAGATCTCAAGGAAACTCCCGTGGCCGTCGACATTGACGGATTTCCGGCGTGGCATCGATGGAATCGGGATTTCGACGATCTATCATTTCCACGGAATTGCCAGCACGCCCCTCGCTGCCCGAAGATTGCGTGAAAGCTCGCCGATGAAACATGGGGCGGGCCTCTCTCACCTGATAGATCGCTGCCACCGCGATCCCTTTTCACTCGCACTCTCGATTTCCTTCGGAATTAGTGCTGCGTTACTTTGGTATTCGAAGCACCGAACTATAGCTCACCTGGCGAGTCGACGAATGAAGACTGTTATTTGGAATAAAACACTCGTGTAAAGTGGAACTTGTGTAAATAACAATATACTGCACTATATATATCGTAATTTAATTTTTACTATGTTTTTTAATTTAATTTTTATTCTGTATTATAATTTAATTTTTATTAGATACTATAATTTAATTTTTACAATATATTCTAATGTAATTTTAGCGAGCTCCATTCATACATTAGTGAAACACGCATGCAACTATAAATTAACTATTTAATGTAATTAAATTTGCACTCGAGAGAAAATAGTTAATATAACCCTTAATTTAATCAGTTTAGACAAATATCTTGGATTTCCAGTTAAAGTGGCATCAACTGCCAAAGGGTTAATGTTACAATAAATGTAAATATTTGAAACCATTACTAGCACCTTTGTGAAGTACATAAGACACTCAACGAGACAATATGGAGCACCCTACCGTCTCTGCTCGCTGTCTCCTTGATCCGACTATAGTATATCTTCAATTTAATTTGCAAGACTTCACAAGAGTTTTAAAAATGGGTTGTCGAATTGTCTGTGACGTTGGTAGACAGGTGAAGACCGGGGAGTGAGTCACGAGATGTTGTCCAGCCTACTGATCGTTTCATTGGCGTAAGATTATGCGCGCGGGTCGTGCCCGCGTATACTGATCGCTTCGAAAGACCGGTCAATTTCAGCAATCTGTGATCTACTCTCTGTCCGCAGGTGCAGCCATCGTGGACTAAACAATGTTGGCCACGTTAATGAACATCGTCGGTCTTGTCCTCTTTTCGTTCGGCTCGCGCTAGATAGCCTCGTCGCCGATTAGTCCTCCAAGCGATCGCAAAAGGAGACGCTATTTCGCCGCGAGTTTACAGTTTTGGTATCCAACCGATTCGAATTATAAATTCGATACTAAATTCGAAATTCGAATTCTGAAATGGTGTGTCCTTAAGTTGAAGGTGGGTCGGAGAGGTTAGAAATCGTTCGTAGAGGAATTGGCCGATGGTCGATCGGAAAGCGAAGATCATTGGATCACTGATCATTGGATCAATGATCACTGGATCACTGATCGCTGGATCACTAAATCAATGGTCACTGGATTACTGGATCATTGGATGATTCGGTCATTAGATCATTGGATCACTGATTACTTGATCACTGATCATTTTATCATTGGATCATTGGATCACTAGATTTCTGATCATCGGATCACTGATCATTGGATCATTGGATCAATGGATCATTGGATCAATGGATCATTGGATCACTGATCATTGGATCAACGAATCATTGAATTAATGGATCATTGGATCACTGATCACCGTTCAGTCTTCGTAAACAAGAGCCCCGTCGTCTCGATTCGGCGTCATTATCGGGCGGCGATCGGCACGGTTCAGCTTTCGAAATTTCATCAAAAGAGGCTCATCAGAGCCAGCCTGCTAAGCCGTACGACCGATCCGCAGCCCCTGCGGAGACCTCTTGTAATCCGCGATCACCGGCGTCCGGGGAACGACTTTATTGGAGCTCCATTAAACAGGAAAAGCAGCGGGCATCGTGCGTGTATATGACCGTCATAAATCGATCGTTGCGCAAATTGCCTCGGTCCAACATCTGGCATCGTGTTTGCCTATCAGTCGGATCACATTCAGGCGGCGGTGAAGGACAGAAGAGCCGGGAGGAGATCAGAATTCGATAAAACCGACGCCGGGGCACCGGTGTAAAGTGCTTTACCGCGGTTGGAAACGACCGAAGGCACCGCGACCGGGGGCAGAGGGGACGGGGAGGGGAGGGGAGGGGGGAAGGGGTTGGCGGCGACGACGGCCAGGGCCCCGGGGCGGGACGCGAGCGGGGCGCGGCGGGGTAAAATTGCGCGTAGAGCCGCGGAGCGCCTCGTAGAGAACGAGTTTCGCATTTTACAAGCATGTGATCGTCTCGGTAAACGAGCAATCGAATCGTCGCGGATCCCCTGTTAATTCGCTCGTCGAATGTCTGTTCTCGGGCCATTCGCCGCGAGGTCGGACCCGTTCGTATCCGAGCGAAGCCTTTTATATCGCGATGTTCACCGATGCATCACTCCCGGGGCCCGCGAGCGAGCGAGCGCGCGCGCGCGCGCGAGTAGACCGCGCCAACGCGAGAGTTATGCCCGGCCCGGTGCTGTCCTTTTTTATGGTTTTCCCAATTAACGGGGAACGAAAAGAAACGGCGAGCTCTCGATTGCAAGCGCGCGCGCGTGAGACGCGCGAGAAGGATCGCGCGACAGCTGAATTATCGGCGGGTCTCTTCACGCCCATATGCTTATTCATTTACACGTTTCTGCGCGGTTTCTCTTTTATGCTTTTTCGGGAGGTTAAATGGTCTTTGTCCCGTTGGACGATTGAGAGGGAGGGGGGAGATCGTCGACGAGCCGCGGATCTTTATGGAAAGTGTACGCTTTCGGGCGTCGGTTGCGTCAGCCTGAAACCTGCATCGAAATGTGTATCTTCGCTTAATGACCCGGGTAAGTTGTGGTTGTTTCGCTGTTGCGGATGGTTAATAATTTTTGAGGCGCCCGTGATATTTACAGCGTGTTAATTAATTGCGGTATGTGGAATTGCTGCAGTTTATGCAATACTCTGTCACGGTTCTACTATTATATATATAAATTTATAATAGGAAGATTAAGTGTACATATAGCTCGCTTATACTATTATAAATACAGTAATATCAATTTTAATATTGATCGTAATTGCTGTAGCTTAAAAGACATTTTTCTTCTCTTTTATACTGTTTTGTCTCATTGACGATATAAAACTATTTAAAATAATTCAATGCGGTAAATATAATATTCTTTTTATATTCTTCTTGCTCGTATATTTTCAGCTAAATCGCATTATAATTGGAGAGAAAGTAAACGTTTTATCTGCGAGCAGAACACGGGTGAATTATAGTAAGGAACCCGTAGGGCCGAAGGAAATTGTACGATTGCGTGATTGGTCAACTAATAAGCAGCGGTATCGATGGTTGTACGTGATAATGTCGTTACAAGCACCGCTGACTTATTGCTGTTTAACATTTACACGAATCTAGGAACATTCGTCGACATTGAATTCGATGTAAAATTAAATCTCTGCCGTCTGTGGCTTCATTATTACACCCGAACACGTACGACTCTCTTATTCAATGAAGCACAGCCTCGGAATTAATTATTCGGGAACACAATAGCTTGTATAAAGCTCAGATAAAATTCTTATTATATTTATATTGTTCAAAGGACTAGAATTCCATTTTTAAAAGCGACGATTAAATTTTGACTGCGTTCGAGAATTCAATTTTTTAGCCGACGATTAGTGACATGAACACACAGCCTGGAAATTAATTATTTAGGAACACGATAGTTTCTAAAAAATTCAGATAAAATTCCTATATTATTTACAATGTTTAAAGGAATACTACGTTTGCAAAAACGACGATTAAATTTCGACTGCGTTCGCGAATACAATTTTTTAGTAAATTATCAGCGACACTTGTCATCGTCGATAACGGAAGCAATCGGATTAATTAATTATTCAATTCCAATTATTTAGCGAATGTTTAAGCACACCGTCGTTTAATTTACCTGAGACGGAACGATTCATTCGCGTGCACGGTTCCCAGTATCATCGTTTCCCGATCCAGTAGCCGACGTATTAAGCTATCGCTAGCAACAGCACACCGTATTCAGCGCAGACATTTTCGGTCTTTACGGTGACCCGCATGCCGTGCGAGAATGCGCCATCGGCGGAATTAAATTTGCCGCATGCGGGAGGACTATATTCTTAAGAATGCCGTGTAACCAGTCAATACTGTACAATCATTACCAAATTCCAGTTCTCTGTCGTCTCCCCACCATCCCCGCATTCTTACTCCGCCGCAGCCGCCTATAATGTCTCTCTTTCGAACCATTCTCACCGTCTCTATGGTCTGAAAATATCAGTCTGCGAACTGAACGAAGCATCAACCCTCATCCGCGTCAATTTCACGTCGTTTTTCATGGTTGTGGCGAACAAATTGCGTGCAATGGACAACTCCGTTAAACCCTTACACTATGATTCCTTTTATGCTGCGTTGATCAGCATTTATTCATTTTTCATATTTTTAATAATAGGGCCAGACAATTTTTGTTTCTTTTATTTATTTATACTGTAGCATTTATGAACATTGTGGAGATAGTTATACACTATATTAATAGCAGAAGGTATTGGGATGATAATAAATTATCAGGGTGAAAAATTTCCTCAACAAGATGATAAATTTTATGATATGTATTTGTTAAAAAAAGTCATATATATATATATATATATATATATAATTAACGATGTTGTAAAATATTGCGTACTGCAACAGTATAATATTACAGTATAATATTTACAATATAATCATAATCAGCACTTATGAGCCAATTGTAAGCCAATATTTACGATATAATTATAACCAACATATATTGAACAATAGATTTAATAAAAAAAGAATTCTACAAATTTGCAAAAGAGCTACATTGCGTTATATACAATAAAAACCGTCGCATCTACCACCATATAAATACCCATTAAAAAAATCACCCTCCGCCCTCGACACTAACAACCAACCTACAATGAAGTCGCGAAAAATAAAATCCACCGAAATCGTCAATATTCTCCAGACTCTATTCGAACCACCAATGCCCCGGTTCATTACAGCGCGTTCGAAGCTCGCTGTTCGAACGGTCCACGGATCGGAACGCGCGCATCTCCGCGGCTCGGAACGAGTCCGAGAGCTCCGTAACGCCGATAGGATCTCGCTTCTAATCGGCGATCATTAGATACGGAAATTCTAACGCGCTGCAGGAATATGCGCGCATTGTCGGCCGTATGGTAGCGTTGTTATACGGCCGCGGGACCGGGCTCGTTCCGAGTTCGATTTTACACAAGCGCGTTAGGTCCCGCTGCTAATTGGAAAATTAGTTTTGAATCTCGGCGCGTACCAGATCGGCGAGGTAGATCGGCGCGAGGCCCCCGGGGCCCCGCGCGCGATTATTTTTCTCGGGGGCGAGCGCGCCGCTGTCTCCTTCCTTCCCCCCTTTCTCCCCCTATAGCGCCCTGTGAGAAAACGTTCAATTAGCCGCGGATGAAATCGACAGGACGTCTGAAATGGCGGTCGTAAAGTCCCGGAGGAATCGCCGTGTCTCCGGGATCCAGTTGACTCTTTCAGCCAGGCTATCGATAGAGATTGGTATCGGGGAGCCGATTTAAGGTCATGCCCGGCATACCTGATGATTCTATTTCATCCCTGCGCTACCCGGCGAGCCCGGGCCCGGGGCCCGAGGGGCCTCGTCTCTGTGTCATCGGGCCCTCGATAGCCGGTCCACGGCCAATAAAAGTTGCGGCGATCCTCCTGGCACCCGAGCTTCGCCAACCTGAACACGACGAGAGCTTCGGATCCGATTTGATCGGACGATTCTGATACACGAACATGCGGCGCGGGTTTATGATTTGCGAGCGGAACGGTTAAAACGAGCGGAGAAGAGGACCGATCCAGCTACTCGATTTTACTCGAGTTTTGGAGCTGGATGTTTGTCAGCCGAGGATGACGGTAGCTACGGCGTTGGGTGGCTGAGTTTTTGGGGGGAGCATATATAGAGGAACCTTTTGTCGAGGTTATGTCAATCGAGGTAGGTAATAACCTCTGAAGGTATTCTCGTCGATTTTTATTTTAGAACGTTTCAATTTGTGGCTTTTTGATTTTGGACACTCAGGAATATTAGAGAAATTGATGTCATGAGTAGACTGAGGATTTTATGCACGATTTTATGGTATAGTTGAGTAGTTAATAGCTATAGTTGAGTAGAATATTTGAGACTAGTTGCAAGACGATAAGCACTCTGAATTATTAAACTATTGATACTTTACTAATCAATTATGCGACTACTAAACATTTACATTATTATAGGGTAACTAAATCTACTAACATTTTTATATTTCCATAATATTATCTATAATATTCTACTATATATGTATATCTTGCAATAAAAATAGTTTATAGAAATGGTAAAAAAATTGGATCAACTTGTCGCTTAATTAACAAACGATCTCCAAGAAAATAAACAACGATCAGTCAAAAACTAACCTCAACCAGCCAAAACCTAAACTCGATCAATTAAAAGTTAAACTTGCTCAGCCAAAAAATTATTAATAGCCCAGAAAACGAGATGAACGATTGCTTATTTTCCGTCGCGGGATTTAATAATTTAGCTCGTTGATTTATCGCGGAACCGTTTGGATTATTAGAAATTGGAACGGCGGGATCGCCGCGTAGCGGACTTAGGTGTCCAGGAGACGGGCCGGCGTCCATTAACAATTATAATAAAAGAGCCGGCCGCGCGGACACGCGAGGAGGCGAGCTTCCCTGGGCACCGGGGATAATTTTAATTTAAACAAATGGTCAAGGGGGCGGCATCTTTGTCCGCGTCTTGTATTATTTATGCCCGACTACTCTCGGCGTGTGCACGTGCGCCGCTGTGTCATCGGCGGGACGGACGCGCGTTGCCTCGTGTCGTGTCAATGTTTTCTTGAACCCACCAGGTATACAACTTGGTGTACCTGCCCGGCGAAACTTCTCCGTCCGTCCGTCCGCGTCCGTCTGTCCGTGTCTGGCCCGTCCCGTCCCCCCGTTTGTTCTTTCTTCGCGTCGCGCGACGTTTCTTCTCTTCTTCCCTCTTTTGCTCTGATTTATGCGATCGCGGCTAGAGACGCCTCCGTGGCTCATCAGAGCACGCGGGTCCATGACCCGGGCATCCTTTTGGTTTTCGCGACGCCAATGGATTTTGGAAAATTCATTGTAGAATGCTGTAATCGATAGTTTTAGGTTACGAGAAGGTATAGTGCAGTGCTTCGATGCAGTTGATTTTTAAAGGTTCCAGAAATGATGGCTGAGTTTTGGGGATTGGGGTTTTGGAAATAATTTATAGAAATTGTTGAGAATATTGCGAATTGTTTATGTAAGATTAAACAATTTTCAATGAGTTCTGGAATATGTAGAATATTTATAGAATATTTGGAGAATATATACAGAATAATTACAGAAATGTATTTGTAGTAAATTTGTAAAATATTTATAGAATATTTGCGGAATATTTAAAGAAATATATTTCTAGAATATTTACAGAAATATATTTCAAAAATATTTACGAAAATATATCCATAGAATATTTATAGAATATTATACATCTCATTGTACACTGTGACGCATAATTTATTACAGAATACTTCTGATATTTAGAAGTAATAATAATTCGTATTCTCTGTTTGTAATTTCATTAAGTTAAAAGTATTACAAAGATATATTGTACGCACCTAATATTTGCTGTATTTTTATAATAATTGAATATAATCGTAACTTACGCCCTGACATAACCTCACCAGCGTGATGGCGATTTATGAATATCATTCTTGAGAAATATATATCGCAAATGAAATAACGTTAGCGAACATAACCTTCCGGTAGGCCTAACATTAAATACATATATCTTTTCATATAAAATTTTGTTACTATAAACCAGAAGAATATTCAGCAATATAAATTAGGGGAAAGTCTTTCCTTCTTCAAGCGTTGATTGGTAAGATCGCGAATCACGTGGAACATAGAGAAACTAATTCCCACAAAATCAGGGTGTGGAGCGGCGTCGCCGTCCATTGTTTAGGTATCCAGCGGGGCTAACAGGGACAGCGGCTAGGTTAAACAAAGGAATTTCATGAAAAGAAGATGTCAGAGAGCGGTCTATCAGCGCGCGAATTCGTTCCGAGGACGGAAACCCCGGCCGGGAGCGTCGCGTTTCGAAACTAATAACGGCCAATTGTCGGCGTATCGCGTACCCGCCGTAATTGGAGGAATAAATTGAAAAATTAGCAGAACGGCTCGGTAGCTCTGACTCATCAGAGAGAGGAGTAGTAAGTCCCTTCCAGATCCGCCGGTCTGCTGCCGATAATAACAACGACTGGAATGTCAAACGGTCGGTTCGGTCTGCGAGGAGGCCTCTATACCCCGGGAGTCCTTAATTTCCCCTTCAAATTGTGAACGGCCTCTCATTGGCGCCGTTCCTATTATGCGCAAATTTCGCGGCGGACTCCTCGAATCCGCGACGCGACGAACTCGATCCGTCCACGCGCGCTTATCTAACCGGCTCTCGGATAATTCCAACTGGAGATCGCTCTCGAACTGCGATGTGTTATCGATGCGATATCGAAACCTTCGTTATTTTCATTCGAAATTCTAATTACAAGTTATGGCAATAATTTTGGATTATATTTATTTTCTTTTTATTATGCTTTGATGGTGATTACTTGGTGATATGTTATAGATTGTGCTATTTAATTTATAAATATGGTCTTTTAATTTTCCAAAATCAGATGTCAATTCTAGTTCGTTCGAAATTAGTTCTATGATTTGTGTAAACTATATTGTATTGTAAATATTAAGAGCAAGAGTTAAATATTTTATTATGGCTCGGTTTATAAAATTGTAATCGTTGAACTCGTGTATAGGTTTATTATTTTATACTGCTCTCAACGTCGAGTTTTGAACAATTATACATTCGCTATAAACCTTAGAAATTTGTTGTTATAATAATTTAGTTTTCCTTTTCGGATCATCATCAGTCAAGTTAAAAAGAAGTTTCCCCTAATTGCCATAATATCTCCCTAGAACCTCCAAAGACAATCCCCCGCTAAAATAAAATTAATAAACAAATTAAAAATCATTCCCAAAACCACAAAAACCCTCTCACTACAGCAACCAACACAACCAACAGATCTCGATTTCATTAACTTCCTAAAAAAAAAAATCGCAAATTCATCTACGAAAAATCAGCTCAAACGAACCCGAAAATCCAGTACACACCACACGAGATCCAAACTTAGCGCCCTTTGCCCCCGCGAGTTACCAAAATTCCCAGGAGCGCGGAGGCTGGTTGGATGCCGGGTTCCCGAAAAGCACGCAGAAAATGCAGGATGGCCAGGAAAAGAACGCGAACAGGCGGTCGCGGCGAAGAAAAGCAAGCGAGCGAACCGAGCGGGGGCAAAAAGGAACCAGAAGGCTCGTGGAAAAGAGCGAGCTGGCTCGTCGCGACGCGGTCTCGCGGGGAGGCGAGGAACACGGGCTGAAAAGCAGAAATCACTGGTCTGAGAGAAAGAGAGATGGAGAGAAGAGAGACTAGAGAGAGAGAGAGAGAGAAGAGAGAAATAGAGTAACAGAGTAAGAGAGGAAGAGAGTAAGAGAGAAGAAAGAAAGAAAAAGAGAGAAAAGGAGAAAGAGAGAAGAAAGAGAGCGAAAGAGAGAGAAACAGAGAGAGGAAGAGAGAGAGAGAAGAAATAAAGAGTAAAAGAGAAGAAATAGAGAAAAAATGAGAGAAACAGAGTAAGAGAGAAAACGAGAGAGACAGAGAGAGAAACAGAGTAAAAGAGAAAAAGAGAGAGAGAGAGAGAGAGAGAGACTGGAACGTAGAAAGAGAGCGCGCGCGGGCGTACGGTGGAGGGGAGAGGCCGTGTCCCGAGCTACCACGCGGCGTCTATGGGCCCTTTGATCTTCGCCGCTCTTCGCTTCTGCCTCGCTCTATCGACACTTCATACTTCTACGGCTGATCGCAGCCATAAAACATTATACCGGGGCTCCGCAGAGAGCCAAGCCGCGAGACCTTTCTCCGACGGTGCCCCATTGTGTCCGCTGGCGCAGTCTCTCCGCTCCGCGCGTCGCGATGCACCGCTTCTTCTTCGTCGTCCTCCTTTTTTACTTTTTCCTCCGGTTCTCCGTCTCTCTTCCTCGCCTCTCCCACCGTCTCTCTCTCTCTCTCTCTATCTCTCCATCGTAACAACAATACGCGGCGTAATAATTAAAACTCGAGGCATCCGCCGAAACAGACGCCCCCGCGGACCGTCTGATTCTTCCGGAGCTGTCTCCGTGCGTGGCGACGAGAGAGAGAGAGAGAGAGAGAGAGAGCTTCTTGATTTTGCCAATGCCGTGTCGCGAGCCGCGATGCGTCTTTTTCCCTGATTGATAGAGAGATGTGTACCTGCTGTGTGTTGCTCGCGGATTGTAACGCGGCCGGTTGCGACGCTCGCAAATTAGACAGTGCAAATTAAGTGGTGGTTGGGAGGGGGGGATAATGTCGGCGAACGTAATGATACGCTTCGTGTTCTGGATCGGTCTGTTCGTTGTTCCGCGAGCAGCACGGGAACGGAGATTTTCCTGGTGACTTCGAGATAAATGTTCTTTAATTGTTCGCGATGGTTTCAACCTGTTTCTTAGCCTCGGTTCAAGGAGTGAGTCGAGTTGGTTGGAAAATGTCGTCTATTCTTTATGAGATTGCTTTTTAATAACTAGTAATAATACTAAGAAGATTTAAAATTTAAAAGAATTGGTATAAAGATTAATTTAGTTATGGTGACGGTAATCAAAATTCAGGTATTTAGTAGTGGTAAATATAAAAGAATTTTAGCAATTCTATTTTCATTGAAGACGTAATAAGATCCTAAATCTAATTTCAACAATACACAATATTATTACAATAAGGAGAGTTTTACAGAAGTTTCGATATTTCATCTAAATTAAAAATACAGTAAACAGCAATTACATATTAGTAATATATAATCAATAATTTAATTATTAAGATAAATATGCAATGAACGAAAATACAACAAAACAGCAGACAATAATTAATCCAACGTATCAACAACACCACGCTAAAATGTTTTTTGCCCAGCAACAATATTCCCACGGATTGCAACGAGGGGGTAGGTGTACAACAACGCTCAGATTTATTTACGACCCGGAAAATCAATTGTTTTCTATTTTCGTACCAGAGTCTTGCTTGTGCTTTCGTTAAACGGCCATTTTAACGATCAGTATTGCCGGATCGCTGTATAGATTAATGATAATTGCGTTCTCGTGTCTGGATCGAAGCGGTTTGTTCCGTGAGAAATGGAAAAAGGAGTACCACCGTAGGGGGAGGAGGAGGAGGAGGGGAGGGGAGGGGAGGAAGGGATATAGAGGTGGTTGGTTTCCTTGAAACAGGGTAATATCGCCGGGAGAGTTTTCGCTCGGTGCAACTTTTACCTGTGGAAATAGCGTTGAAATTTATGGGCTATTAATATCCGTAATACCGCAGTTACATAGACACAGACGTATCTATTAATAGGGCCAGCAAAATACTAGCGTGCACTGCAGTTAACGCACCCACCGGGCCGCGCGCTCCGGGGAATGATAAAGTTGGCTGTCGCTCGCACTCTATCATGTTGTTAAGACCGAAGGTGCGACATTTCTATGGCTGGTTTGAACGTTACTCCGAAATAACTCGATCCCCGCGGCCGGAAAAGAAAAATCGTTACCTTCCGTCGCCGGGAACGGCGGGGTGAGAGAGAGAGAGAGGGGGATACGCGTTTCGGTGCTGACAGATTGCGGCTCTACTATTATTACCATTTTTTTCTATTAGAACACCGCCAAATTTCGCTACCTTCCATGTTACGCCAGATTCTATACCAAATTTTCTACTTTATTTATTTTTAAAGTGAAGTAGGTGATTAGTTTTATTTTTGCAAAGCTGAGATTTTTGCACAATGATTGTGACATGAAATAAATAAATGATAAAATATGTACGATTCACGTAGAGCTAGAAAACACAATTCATCAAACAATAAAATAATAATTAAAAATTACACCTCAGATTTGATGCATCTATAATTACCACTTACAAACATAAAGCTTAAACAAATTCAAAATCATCGATATATTATTCTCACCATATTATAATTGTTAAAGTTAAAAGGACTCTTCCAACTGGCCACTTAATCGTACAATTAATAATTTTTAATCGCACAGAAATCCGGTTTGTTAATAATAGTCCCTCGACAATGCGGTAAGAACTCTAGCTTCGGAACGGAATCGCCCGGTTCACGTCGCCGGGAAGTGGTTTACAGTGCCATTAACAAGGTTTCGAAACCGGGCCGGGGACCGATTCGACAACATCTGCTTGTTAGATTCTCGCGTGAACACGGTCTCCTAAAAACGAAAACAGAGAAAGAGAAAGAGAAGGAAACGAAACGAAAGAAAGACGGATTCCCCCCTCGTGGCGGCGTAAAAAATGATGTCCACTAATTGCATAAACCAACAAGTGTAACACGATCCAAAGTGTCTCCATAGCCGAGAGAATGGATAATTACCATCGTACAGATCCGAAAGACCGTTGTAACACGATCGGGCTGCTTCTCGGTAAAAGGAGGACCATTTTCAAGACGGGCCGGTGTTTGTGAATTCGGCCTTCTCCCCACCTCTCTCTCTCTCTCTCTCTCTCTCTCCCGTACCCGAGCGTTGGATACCCATCTCTTTTTTAAAACGCTGGTCCTCTATAAAACAAAAGTCCTCGCGGTGGCCTCTTAATGACCCGAACCCTAGCGTGTTTCCTTGAGGTCGCGCGGGGGCCACGATGCGCGAGCGCCGCGCCACGTGAAATATTGCCCCGGAACCTTGGATCGACGTTCTCAATTTACGTGTTACGGCCCCCACACCCTCCATCGTGACAGCCGCAACCTATATTGAAAAATCTGAAAATCCATTTGGCACGCCGCTGCCTCCCTTCGCCGTCTACCTCGATGCAACGCCGTTTTATCGCCTTGCCGCGACGCTATCGTCGCGTCAAGTTCCAGTAAAACTGTTCGGATTTTATTAGGGGTTGTTTCCACGGTAAATATCGATTTAGAGCCGTTTTTACGATGAACATTCATTTAGAGCCGCTTTCAGACGTTTAAAATTGTTTATATAGTAATAATTAATTATATATTAATATAATAAGTGTAACATCAGGTGGAAATATGTTAATATTGTGGTGCTAAAATATATATGGCGACTGAAAGGGTTAAATATATTAAATAAAGTAAAATAAAGACTAAGATCTAAATCTGTAGATCTATAGTCTGACCATGGAATTTTCACTTACGTTCTCGAGGATATAGCATTTTTTTTTATATCACTAGATTGCTTTTTATGCAAAAATAAATTCTCAAGAATTTTATTAAATCAACATTACAACAGTATCTTTAAATTCACCAAATATCTCACCCATCTTAAATTCAATCTGTTAATTTTTGCAACAAACGCACGCAATCTACAATTCCATAATTCTCATCTAAATCAATTCATCTATAACTTACGTCGGAGAAGTATAATGACGTCGGTTCATCGACGGGTGCGCGACAAGACCTTCTCTAATTAGATCGTTCTATCGCGGCCGTCTTCGGGTCGTTTCGAAAAATTCCATTTGATGATTAAAAAGAGCACGGTCCCGATAGCGAGACCTCGCGACATCAGGCCGGCTTGATTAATCGATACTTCTCAAAACACCCAAGGGGCCCGGGACTCATATTTCCCGGTCGTCTCCGGGGAGCTGTGGGGGCCGCCGCGCCGCGAATCGTACGCGCTCTGTCCCGGATACGATCCGTTAATGACCGAATTAATTTTTCCACGCGACGAGTCCGACACGCCAGAGAAGAGTGGACAGACCGTTATTAATTAACTTGATAGACCATAAATAAAACTCGGCCTGTGTATGCCTCCCCCGCAAAACCCCGCCCTCCCTCTCCCGCCGCAACCCGCCCCTCCCGTCTCTCTCTCTCTCTCTCTCTCTCTCTGGAGACGAATATAAATAAATAAATGTCTCCGCAGGACGCGTTATGTTAATTGGGGCGTTGTCTCATCGCGGCGTTCACACGCACCCCTATTCTCATTAGCTCTTTACTATCGAACGACCCGTTACATTTATTTCATAATTACCGGCGCCCATTTCCGGTCCCAGCGCAATACATAATCTTCAAGTCGCGATGGAGCCGCTGCGAAACGCCTGTTCCGCGAAAATGCTACGCCTTTTTGCCGATGCGTGCTTCGAAACGACCACTGCTTTTGACGGTGTTGTAGTCATTGGTAGAGTTGCTTGGATTCTTTGATTTGAAGTTGTTCGATTTTATAGGTACTGTTATAGTATCTCGGATTCGTTGATTTTTTAGTTATTGTTGTAGTTTATAAAATTCTTAGATTTATAGTTATTGTTACAGTCCTTGAAATTTTTGGATTTTATACTCATTGCTATAGTTACTCAAATTTTCAAATTTTGTACTCATCGCTATAGTCTTTCAAATTCTCAGATCTTATGCTCGAAATAAATCAACGACAAACTCAATGTAAAAAATCCAATCCTCAACTCTAATCTTCCAAGAACTATTTAAGAAATTATATTTTGTTATAAATTTTAATTTATCTAATTTTTTATTACAAACATTCAAGAAATAATTATTTAATCTTCCAACACGAAAGTTACGTCTACCTCAATACTAAAATATTATCTACAATGCACTACTTATCAAGACAATACTTGTTCGGTGAACTTTAACCGCGTCGTGACTTTTATACGATTAAAATGCAGCCATTAGAACGACGCTAAATAAAACTGTGTGTAACGTCGTTGTCGGGTCGGCTTATAGGAGAGCGACGATCAGCGGCAACAAATTTTGCTGTGAACAAGACACAAAAGGGTGGGGGAATTCGGCGATGGCTTGCAAAAGTGGCAAGTAACGACTGCCGTCAAAAACGCGACAGATCGTCGTGCATCAACCGCGGCTGTAACAGGCGTTTCGCGACGCACTCGTTACGAGCCGGCCTTGTTCTGATCCACGTTGCATTTAGTCAGGACCACCCTGTATCCGCGAGACGCATCTGCCCACGTACGCGGACCGCTCCCGACGAGAGAATATTTATACAGCCATTGTCCCCGAATCTGGCGTCGATAACTCAGTCTAATTATACGCGGTGCGAGATGAATCCTCGCGGAGCAACATCGTTGGTGAAACAACTAAGATGCGGACGCAAAAATAGACGACTTTTCTGCACTGTCTTTCAATCCTTTCGGTTCTGTATTTTCATTATTCTTCAATTTTAGTGTGACGTCCATAAATTCATTATTATGTAAGAGCAAACGAATCTTCAATTTTTTGAATGTTATTAGTTAATAACTTTTCTATGTTATTTGTAAAATAAGGGAATTATAGAATAATAGAATATTTTTATATTTTTATAAAATATAATTATAGGAGATGATAGTTAACTAGATTTCTTAAAATTATTTTAATATTGCTATCGTTTCATTTTATGTCTCATTTTCTCATATTTACTATAAATAAACAACGTTGTTAATTACAATAATTTAGATTATCATTTTTCAAGAAATTTCAAGAATGCAAAATAATGTCCAGAGACTTTGCAAAAATTCTAAGGATAGAAAATATTGTTAAAAAATCTGCACAAATTCTACCTATGGAAAATAAAGTTCGGTGATATATTTAAAATTTCAGGGATGAAAAACAATGTTCGCATCGAAGAAGTTTCATTGTTCGGCATGAGAGCGAGTTGATCAAGGTATAAGGGCGACGCCGCAGTTGTTTCTATCATAATGGATCATTTTCGCGGTTGTCTAAAGCCATTAAACGGCTCATCATGAATTTCACAGGCCGTTCGGGCAATCTGTAATAATATCGTCGATCGAGGAGCGGAACGTAGCCTTCGATCGGCCGTATCTGGACCGTGCCCGATTCGTAATAAACTGCGATCAACGACTATGTACGTCGCGGGATCCGACCGATAGCCGGTTTTAGTTGCACGGAACGAAAGCGCGCGCTTGTGTTCTTTCAGCGCCGCCACGATGTTCATTAAGTCGCGAAGAGTGTGGGCCGTGTGCGTTCCTCTACCGGCCACCTTCGGGAATCGATATCGCCGAACGATTTTTTTTTCTGTTCTCACCATAGGCTATCGAGTTGTAAAAGCGAATCGTTCCCGCGCGTGTTCGGACGAGTTCTCTTGTTTCGATAGCGTCGTCGACGATGTCGATAATCCTGGCGATCGTTATCGTTTTACAAACCATTCTAGGGAGAGTAAATAAATTTTAGAGATCAACAATCTTTTGTCAAGAAATTTCCGTCGCGATTTGTTATGATTTTTTAGTGGGTTTAAAGGAGAAAAGGTGAATCGAAAAAGATGTCTATTATCATTTAAAAAATACCACCATTTTAAACAGAATAAAATTAAATACTGTACAGTGAAATTTAATGAAATGAACTTTAATGATTTTTATAGTCTATACAATGTTCACAGGTCATGATAATAAATAATTAAAATAAATTAAAAAAAGGATAGAGCTTGAGTTGACAGAGATCTGAATTTTTGAATTTTTCCAAAATAACGCGATTACCACTACTAGAATAATATTTTTAAACAATAATACTTAAAAATAAAAATACATAATTTTAAAACAATGTCAAAGATGAACTGTTCTTTTTCAAGTCTACATTTTGTAATTTACTAAGCGAATTTATGCAGAAAATATTATTTAATTGCAGGGGAGAATTTACAGCACTGAAAATGACCAAACTGTAAAATCGTAATTAAATGGATCTATGGATCCAAGGTTTGGCATCGAATGGTCGCCGGATGAAAATATATATTGGGCGCATGTTCGTAGATTCAGCAATCACGGGTCGAGGGTCAGTGACCACATTATACGCCGGCTGATCGCGTTAGATTAGGATCGTTTATCATCCATCAATGAGAGGAAGTTCTCTCTACGATCGACGGGTCAGGGTTTAAGCCTTTGCGGTCGAGTGACGACTCTAAGGCACTGCTAAAAATAATTATTACCGAATTTACTTATGTTTAGGAAATTGTTAAGAATTGTTAATCCTTGCACGAGTCGCAAAATGCGATTTTATAGGTAAAATGCTCCGGGTTGTTTAAAATGGAAAATTTCAGAAATGGAAAATTTCAGAATTAGAAAATAATATTCAGTAACCTTATAAAAATTCTAAGAATGGAAAATAATGATTAAACAATTTACAAAAATTCTAACAATAAAGCACAAAATTCAGGGTTGACTTGTTTAAAATTTCAAGGATGCAAAATAAAGTTCAAGAACAGAAATATTTTATTGTTCAACCAGCCCAAGTAAATTGCTCAAGAAAAGTCGACTGCCATTAATGGAATAATTATATTTAATTTTATTTAATGCGACGAGAGTCTAATTTCAAACCAATTAATTCGCTAATTTAATAGCTCCGATCTCTAGAGAATTTTATAGAAACCATACAATTCGCATTTACAGACAAGTTTTCGATTTTATAAAATGGCAGCGGCCTCTCGGCGGGTATTACCGCAGCGCGGACCTTCTCGCGCGTAAATATTAAGCTGGATAAAATACGGTCGGGTTTTTTAGTAGCCAGATGATTCAATTATTTTTCTGAACTTTTTGATACAGCGATTCGAGGGACGAACCGAATGCTGGCCGGTTAACAGGATAACAAGACCTAACGCGGTGTGAATTGAGATTGTCCGTGTGGAAAGGCAGTGAGAGAGATCGAGAGAGAGAGAGAGAGAGAGAGAGAGAGAGAGAGAGAGGAAGAGAGAGAAGGTAAGGAAAAAAGGAATAACCATATGAAAAGTAAGAGCGCCATTGACGGCGGAGGCTTGTCGAAAAACTGGTTATTTCAGGGGAAGAAACGTCGACGGGAGGCGTATGCCACGGACTTAATTCCATCAAGCGAGCCGGGCCAACGCGCCGGAAGCAGGTTTTATGGGAGCGCACATGTTAACCGAGACAGATCAACATTAATTTCAATAGCACGCGCTCGGTAATGATAACAAACAATTAAGAGCGAAGCAGCCAGAGCCCGGCCCCGCGGCACATGAGATCATCGATGGTGCGAGGGTGTCGGAATTAAATGACACGTAGATGGCGTGTGATGCCATTACACTCGTTAACGCTCCTCCTCTAACGTAACTAATAGATTATGAACTCTATGAATTAATGCCACCGTCGTGGAAACGGTTCTCATTTTCTTACACGGTTTCCGCCGATCACAAATATTTCCTGCAAATTAATCGCAATTTATACCTTCACACCTTGTACCTAATTCTGTGATTTCAGTCTCGTTAATAATTTTAGATTGTTGTTCAGTATGTGAGATTTTTGACACTAATTTTTTTGATATCAATTGTCAAGGTTTTGTCAAGATTTAATATTTAATATTTTAGATTTGAGATTTAATATTTAAGATTCAATATTTAATATTTAAGATTTAGTATTTGAGATTTAAAATTCAAGATTTAATATTTAATATTTTAGGTTCTAATGTCCAAGATTTAATATTCAATATTCAACATTTAGTATTTAATATTTAATATTTAATATTTATTATTGACACAATTTTTTCTTCGTCATTTTAGAATTTAGATTTTAACTAATATTTTTTAAAATCTGTATTAACGTATTAACAACACGATAAGCGATTAATAAATTTAACAGCTACCGCGAATTGGATAAAAATATATTTTCGACGTCACATTCCTGATAATAAAATAACCGTAAAAATATTACATTATAACACACGAAGATTCTTCAATCCTTCATTTCCTCGCCGACTAAGCTTCTATCCAGCGCAGCTCCTCTGCCCCTTATCATCCGTCTGTCGTCTAAAGATAACAGTCGAAGCAACCGCGACGGAAGATCGTCTCGCGATGAACGCCGTCCAGATAACGTATCAATCTGGTTCCACAGAAAAAAAAGAAGAACACTCATTTGCATCCGCGTGACCGGCATAATTATGCGCGTGCACACACACCTCACTCTTCGCTACCAAACTGCAACATAATCCGCGGATAGCCGGGGCAGATGTTCGCCGATCGCTGTCAATCAGATATTGAGAACCACGCGTTCGCGGCGTAAAATAAAACGGTGAATCAATTAGCGAATGACCGCCGCGACAATATCCTGTGTCTGGTGCCCGTTGGCCGCCGCTGCCGGCAAGAACCCCGTCTCCCTCTCTCTCCCGGCCAGTGATGTCATCGTGAGATCATAACGTCATTCCGATACCCAGTTCTGTGTGTACTTGTTGCACAGATCTTTAAACATTCATAACGTACAGAGTGCCCTCGATAAACCGCCACGTGGCTCGCTTTCCCTCGGTGTTCTCTTTTTTTCTCTCCCTCTCTCTCTCACCCCTCCCTTCCCCCCTGGATGATAATCTATGCACATCGCCGCGGTTGACAGAGAATATTATCGTTCGTAATTGGTTCGTTAAGCGCGCTGAATTAAGTGAGAGTGGTTTACCGTTTTATGGAGTTTTGCGCCCTTCGATTTTTCTGTTCGAAAAACAGCGGGAGATATTGGGTTCCAATTAATTCAATGATTAGACTGCGGGAATTAAATGCTCTTCTTTATTACGGTGTTTGAATAGCTCGCGATTGAAGTCACATTTTTGCTGTAATATTGTAATGTAATTTTATTTTTGTAATTGTCATTTTTGTTAAATAATGAGAGCATTCGTATGCTATTAAAGGGAATTATACATACATTCTAGATTATTATTATATACAACTAAATATTATAAGCTGAATAAAAATAAATTAAATATTATTTCTGATATCATAAAATAGTACGAGACATTAAATAGATATTAATTACCAAGGATAAAATATAAATATCGTTGAAAATATTAATTTTTATTAGCACTGTGAAGACTATGTTATCTAACAAAGTATCAAAGCTTATATAAACCACTAAGAGTCGCAAAATTATGTTAAAAAAATTATTTGTTAAATCTGATATTCTTACATTGAAATAAAAATAGAATTTGCAATGATATAAGATAGATCAGGAGATGATTCTAGGGGCGATCGTGATCGGAGAAGTCTCAAGTATAGACAGCTCTCATGCTCGGCACTCCGATCACGAATTATGGGACACGTGTGCGTGCACGTCGTAATTATGGTGACGCGTGGGCCAAAACGCTACTGCATCAAACAGCGAAAGCAAGAGTGCTCGGCGTTCATTAACTCTTCGCCGCTAACGGAACGGAAAGAATGGTAGGGAGAGAGAGAGAGAAAAAGAGAGAGAGAGAGAGGAGGGAACAAAGACGTCTGATAAAGTCTAGCTCGAGAGTCAAGATCCTCCCGCCCTCCTTTGCCCCTCCCGCGACCTCTTAAACGCGAGCCGCGTGGGATTCGTGGATTTAAAACCACGAGGAGACTCGGAAATTTCATTCACGATCAAACGGAAGCTGTTTTAAGAAACCCGCGCGCGGCACCAGGATGCGCCGAAGATTGGCGCATATGGCCTATACGACCATTATCAGTTAATTAATTATTGAGTACTAAGTGAAAATAAAATTGGAAATTTTAATCGTAGAAATATATGACATTCTGCGAGGTACAGTATTTTAAAGGTATAGTATATTAAAGTTATAAAGTTATATTGTATTATTATTAAAGTTATATTATAGTATATTAAAGGTATAGTATTTAGCAACTGAATTTGCTATGACTGGACTGGTATTATACTTATATACTTATATTTAATATATAATTAACATAGTCTCGAGTGCAAAGGGTTATTGGTTAACCTACCGTGCCCTAAAATTAAGTAAAATGTGTTCCATTATAATAATGAATACCAATATCTATATATTAGTATACTAGTATATACTATAGAGAGTACAGTAAAGTATGATATATCATAGTACAGTAAAGTATGATATATCATAGTACAGTAAAGTATAATATATATCATAGTACAGTAAAGTATAATATATATCATAGTACAGTACAGTATAATATATCATAGTATAGTACAGTATAGGGTATATTGGAAGTAGCGACTAAATTCGATGGTACACTCTGGCGCACCGATGGCCCCCGTTGATTCGAGGACAGCCGTACGTCGGCGGATATTTTGTTTCTTGGTCGGAACTCCGCGAAAACATATTCCCGTGGAAGTTAGTTCGATATAAGCTCGCAACGGAATATGTATGCCCGTTGTACGCGTGTCCGTATCCGAGGCAAGTTTCCGCGGCGCGGCAGCGGCGCGGCAAAAGCTCTGCGGATCGCCAAAGCTAAAGGCTAATATAGCAAAGTTTTCGCATCATCCAGCTAGCTATCTTCTATCTCTTCGGCTCTTTCCACGCTTATTAAGTCCCGCCAGTGATTTCTGCAGCCAGCGGGAGGTATTCTCGGTGTATATAATGCTGCCTTCGAGCAGCCGTCAACCCACTCCTCCTCCACCTCCACCTCCTTCGTTTCCCTTTCCTCGAAAGAGGCTCATTCGCTTTCCAAGGATTCAGATTCGAAGTGCCGGTGGGAAAAAGAAAAGAGAAAAAAGGAAACGGGCCATGCTATTGGAACTTCCAGGCCACGAAATTGCGCCCTCCCCGTAAGTTTGCGCACCGACGCAACTTCTCCGTGAACGATATTTCGTTCGCGCACCGTATATCGACCATCGCGGATCAACATAATTCATCTACAGGCCATTCGAACTTCGTGCAACCCCCCCGTTCAATTTCAAAGATCCCATGGATCCGCGAGACGATTTATTTCACGGTTTACCGTGGGGTATTTAGTTATTGGTTTGTTTGGAGATGAATCGGTCGAAGCTGATGTTTTTATTTCTACGACTTTTTTATATTTTTATTAATACTTCGTTTAGTAATTCTTTCTAATGTTCTGTAATTTTTTGGTCTAATTGTTGAACCATTAGTGTGCTTAACACTTATACAATTCAATGCATATAGTAACTTATTTATAAAAATTACTGAACTTATTTAAAAAATTACTTTTATAATGTATTAGTTACAAGGTTAACAAGAACGCAGATTTTTAATTACATAACCTCAACAAATAAGCAATATTAATTCTATCTGTAATTCAGTAAAATATTGAAGTTAATAATATATATTATAACTATTTCTATTGTCATTATTTAAAACACAATTGTCGAGCATTTTTACATGTAACTCGATCAATGAAAAATTTAGGTTTGCGATTAACAAAGTGCTAAAATATGTACATAATGCGTATTGCGTTCACGCATTGACACGGCGTTCCCATAACCGTACCCGCCGTGCACGCAGGAAAAGGTGTAAGGATGTGGATTTGCATAGCAACGAGAGACCGCCCTTAAATTCGCATAATTACGCACGGTTTCTGACGCGATTAGCAAGTTAGCAAGATCGTCGGTGCACGATTTTGCCGATGACAAGCCCGACGGGTCTCCCCAAGAGCCAATTAAAATGGCCGCTTCCGTTCCTCGAGGACTTCGGCCGAGGGCACAAGCAGCGGGCATAATGCCGGGGGTCAATTATCGAGAAAGCAACGGAACGACGATACCCAACGTCACAGCGATCTACGCGATCTTCGTGATCATCCGGTAGCCCATCGACGTATTCGTCGAAGCTATCTAATCGCCCCGTAATTTTATTATTCGCCCAATAATCCTAAAAACGAACGACTATGCCGGTCGGTGTCGTCGATAAAAATGCCCTTCGCCCTATATAGAGGGACGAACGGGCAATTCCCGAAGAATCACGTGATCGGACGGTTTCGGCATCCGCGGTCTGATCTACCCGGGGCACCACCGGTCCTCCCAGGGTTTATTAGAAGCAAATCAGGAGGATGGAGCCTCTAATCAAAGATACTGCTGACGAGCCCCGGGTGACTGTGTTGGTTTGGCATTATGGCATTATGCGCTGTCCTCGTTCCACACGGGGATCCACCGGGGCTCTCGTGCCCCACCATCGCCCGCCCGGCTTCCTACCTTTATCCTTATGCTACACTCTCGTTAGAGACATTATATTGCCTCTCCATCGCTAAATCAAATCCGTGATTGTGAATAGACCCCGGCAGGGGTTCTCGAGGAGCCTGTTCTCGCCGCATCGAACGGCCATCGAAGTTTCCACGAGAAAAAGACGTGTACGGCGCGCACTCGTGCGTCGTTTCTCGAGTATTCGACTGGAGTCCTTGTTAATTGATTACTTTGGAACAATTTCTATCCTAAAGATTTTTTAATAAATTGTTCAAACCTTGTTTTGAACTCATTTTACTAAATGCTTGTTGAAAACATTTTTATAATATTTATAAGGTTACTCTGAACTATGTACATTAACTCTACGTAATTCAAAAGGGCCCTTACTTACTAGTACGTTAATAAATAATAATAATAATAATAGTAAAAATTAAGAATTAGTTTACAAAATACTCTCGTAGCATTTTTCAGGTGGAAAAAAATAATGTGTTGGATAAATTGATTTTTCTATATTTAATTATAGGATTTTTATGTATTATTCATACTTCAATCGTGGTATTATTTTTATTAATTTCTGCAGTACGATTTTATTATTATTCTTTTGATGCTCGGTGTCTTATAATATTCTTTACTTTCGGTTCTTTTCAGCCTAAATCTAAATTTAATTAAAAGTATCAAAAATCTTTTCAAAATGCCGTTTTGACAGACAAATAAATATATCTTCTTTAAGAATATTATAGACCTCCACTCCTTGTTGCTATATGATATTAAAATTACGATATTAAAAGTATCAAAATTCTGCCTTGTGAGACAAAAATGAGAAAATATGAAACAAATTTCACACGAATAAAAATCTATATAAAATCGATCATACAATTTCTGCGAACTATAAGACTGCGTTATAGTTTAGAGAACGTCTTACCAATTGGAAACGTCTAGCTTGTACGCGTAGAAGGTTGTCCCCGGTTAAACGTACGTCTCGGCTGGCAGCCCGTCGAAGACGAGTGCCCGGCGTCTTTCTACCCTCCTTCGTTCCCGAAGCTCGCATCAACGTCAAGATAGAAACGAGATTTAGAATCGCGTGTACCGGGCCGTTTTACGGTCGAACCAAGTGACGACGGTCGCGGCCACGTTCGATAAGTTTCTTTTTCACGACGTAAAGCCCCACTCTCGGTCGCGCCCGGCCAGTTCGATCCGATGGTATCGACGCGGTCCGCCTTGTTCCACGGGGGAACATAATCGTGGCCGAGTGAAAAATCCAAGTGGACGTTAAGATAGCCCGGCATTTCGTTATCTTTACAGCCCGGCCACAGATTCCCCGTCTCGCCTATGAGCGAGTGCGCGAGCGGAAAACCAGCTCAGGTGGAGAACGCCGCGCGATCCGTCTGCTCCCCTCCCCCCCTCCTCCCCCTCGGTTGAATCGAGGGGGGAGGTGTCCCCGCGCGGCCGGTTCCCCCCTCCGTAAACGTTTTACGACACCGAGTTATAATTATTTTATTATCGTCGATCGTAAACGATCGGGTAAGTGAAGGTAATAATATGCAGTAAATACTTTTAATGGACAGCCTGGGACCCGGGGCAACGGAGGACGTGTTAAGACGTGGCCGTTGTAAAACAGCGGGACGTCAACGTGGGTTTCCACGCATCGATCCGCGATTCCTCTCGATCCCGCTTTATTTATCGGCGAAGGCGACGGCGATCCGGGACGGAGTCTGCCGACGATTTATAACGATTTACAACGATTTGTAACGATTTATAACGATCTTCGACGGCCGAATTGCCGATTAATTAAACGCCGATTTGTCTTGCGAACGATAACCTCGGCGAGACGATTGGCAACCGTTGCGACCCACGAGAATTTTTATGAGCGGTACTCTACTAATTATTATAGTTTATAACTCTTCGATCTTCTCTTGGACAGAGAAAAGATATTATATGGACAAGAAAAAATTGAGCGATTCTCGCGAATTTTTATAAACAAAGTTACTGAACTTTTTCGACACGTTCCCACCATCTTCTAAGATTATGATAAAAATATTGTTTACGATAATAGTAGTTCTAACCGAAGTTATGGCTTGATGAAGGAGTTACGATTCTACTTCCAAAGAGAACGGTCTGACTTACCGTGACTCTTTAAGCCAATAACTAAATATTTTTTAAGACAATTACTAAATACATTGACTTCCAATTTTTCAGACATATTCCTTAATTTTCAAAGAACATAATAAAAATATTCACACCGATAAACAACGATCCTACACAAAGTTATGGCGAACAGATTAATCCGCAGTAAAGCATACCGCAGGAATGTCGGAAAACCAATCGCAGTGAAGTTCCTGAAGAAAAATTGCCTAAAAATACATCTTAGAACCGGCATGATTCAGAAACCAGAAATAAGCGTCTCGCGTGAAGAAAATTTTGGTTGCCGTTGATCTAGGTCGGACGGACGCGTCCTCGAACGGGAATAATCTATTTCGATCGCCGGTCATTGTTTCTCCGAAAAACAGAAGCGTCTCGCGGGGCGACCATGAATTATCGATCATTAATGATTCCGGGCAAGAGCAGACATCACGCCGGTCGATAAATCTTTCGGTCGTAAACGATTCCGTGGCGGACAAAGGAGCGTCGCCGGGGCAGCGTGGGGCGGGAGAGGCGAAGAGAGAAGACTCTCCCCGAGTCGCCAAACGGACAAAGGACCCAACAATAAGTGGTAATTATTTATGCGTTATAGACGTCGCGGCGTTGGGCCGCTGCGACGCCGGAATTAGAGTAGCTCTAAATCAGTATAGACCAGTCGAGAGAGACAGAGAGAGGGAGAGAGAGAGAGAGAGAGAGAGAGAACAAGTGACATACAGAGAGAGAAATAAAAAGACAGAAAAAGACAGAAAAAGGCCGAAAATGACAGAAATAGAAAGACAGAAAAATACAGAAAGAGAGAGAGAGGGAGAGAGAGGCCCACTACCGGGCCTACCTCGTCAGGCCCCGCGCCCCCGATTCCGCCGTGGCCAGAGTTTCCCCACACCCCTGTACACGTCGACACCTACATCTGGAAGGGCGCACCCCAAACCGACTTAATTGTAACTTATGGCGACTCTAATAGAGCCAACCATTCGCGCGTCTAAAACGTACACCTCCGGCCGAATGTACCTCTAACCAGTACTATGATTGGTGGGTGGCCCTTTATCAACGCGCGTCGCCCTACCAGGCCCCGGTCCACCTTCTTCGAACCGTTTGACAGTCGTGGAAATCGAACGGTCACGATTATGTCATCCGACCGCCGTCTCCCCCCACTCCCAATCTTTGCAGAGAAATTTTTCACACGATATTACTCGATGTACGATTTTACAATAATCCTAAATCTATTTATATGTAATAATTCTACAAAGATCCAAAATCCTTAAACCATTATAAATATAAAAACGAGTCCTCAGACTTTTACAGCAGATGGAATTCTAGCACTTTTTCGTACAAATAAATTGGACACTGTAAATTGATTTTATTGGGCGACATGGGAATTTTTAGTACTGTCTCAGAGTCATCACTCGAGTGTAAAGGGTTAAGGTTTAAATTTCTATAGCAATAGTGCCTATGTTAATAAAAATGGGCTAGAAAAGATAGAAAAGAAGGTCAAATTAAAATTGCGATTAAAGTGTAATTAAGTGTCTATAATAAAGCCTTCTTAGCATAACTGACGCAATTGTTAAGAAAAGTAACGCTCGAGCGGAATAAAAGTTGAACGACGTGGCTGCGCCGTCGTTTCCCGGCAAAGCCCGCGAAAGCCAGCCCGTGGATGTTGATAAGATTGAGTCGGAAGACGTGGGATCATTCACGGGACATTAAAAGGGCGCAAAGACACATACATATACATATACATATATATATATACATTATATATCCGTGCGGGCGGAATGGAGATGAGGCGAAGGGTGGAAGTAGATGCTCGTATTTAGCCACCCTCCTCACCTTTGGCCAGTTTCGTCTGGTTATTAATGAACCCGCTGATAGGAAGTGTCCGTCTCCCAGCGAAGAATCGCCTCTCAGAGCAACGCTGTCACGTATTCGGCTTCTATTTCCCTTAGCTAACGCTCTCTATATGCAAATACGTCCGACCGGTCTCTCCCTCCGCGTGTCCTCTTTCGCGTGTCTCCTTCGCGTATGTATGGAAATGCGTATTATCGGGGCGACGCGCCGCGCCGCGACGCCCCGTGTGTGTCCGTGCATCTTTACGCGCTGCGACCGACGTAGCCCCGGTATGAGTGCACGGGACCCCGACTCTTTATAAATAGCGACTTTGATATGCAGTCGCGCCTTAACCGGGGGAGGGATGAAGCTAACCCTGTGTAGCTCGCGCCCCATCAACGGCGAAAGCCTGGGACGCGTTAAAAATTAAAGGGTCCGGCGTCGACGCTCTACGCCGCGCGGTTCGGTCATCTTACCGTGGAGAAAGGATTTTTCATCGTTCTATTGCCGAGATCGAGATTCGATATTTTGACGATTTTTTTGACAATTTTAATCTTACGCAAAGCGATTTTGTTGATATTTTAATTTCAACCCTTTGCAACCCTCAGTCACCAGAGCTATTTATTCATTTTCTGTAACTTTTTATTTTTACATTAAATTAACATATTTAAGAGTAGAAAATTGTTAGAAATATGACAAAAAATTTTTTCTGACATAAGCTTTAAATAATCTTGACATAACCTCAACGATCCAATAATAAAATTAGAAAGCTGGAAATAAATTTTCAAATCTTAACACCTAATTCCGGCACCTGCAATGTCTAACAGGCCACCCTGTTTTATTTTTATTATATACAATCCAGTACAGTACTTTTTAATTTTTAAACGCAAATATTTTATATTCATTCCTACATCAATTAATAGAACAAATAAAAGTAACTAGAATAGAAGTAAATAGAAATAAATAGTAAATAGAATATAATTAATCAAACCTCGAATTTTTATTAAAAAAATAAAAGTCTCCCAAGTGAATTTATAAAAATCGAAATCAAATAAAAATAAATCCATTCCTCTAACAATTTCCAAAAGTTCGAAACACTATAAAACAATACTATTAAATTCTCCTTGCTTCTTCGTTGTTGTTAATATTTCTCTAAAAAAAAAGGCTGAGTAAATTTTTTATTTCGGCAGAGTAGTTCTCCACAATGCGAGGCAGCGCCATATACACACTCGCTGTCCACAATGATCCGTGGCGCACAATGACCACGGCGCAGGCGGAAAGCGAAGGCTATTGGAGCCAGAAGCCATTTTCCCCGAATACGAATCAGAAAACGGGCTGAACTCCGCAGCGAACGATGTATTTGACTAGGCAAAAGGAAGGAAACTGTTATCTGTTCCAGTTGTTTCGTTGAAGAGGTCGACAGGTGCGGCTCGCGCCACCCAGCTGCCGCCGCTACCGCCGCCGCCGCCGTTCCAATATCATTCATATGACTCCGCGCTTCTGGCAGCCATTGTTTCGCCGACGTTTCTCCATCGAGGAGACACTTTATTTCATTTTAATAAACCGCCGCTAATTAAATTCCCTGATACGAATCCAAAGCATCGATTTTTCGAGGCACAGTTTCATCAGGAAATTAATTCTTTGGAGATAAAAATTGATCGTTGTTCCACTATTTTCATGTTGTAAAATGATAAATTAATAATTGGTAAGTATTAAGAAATTTCTTTACGCGATTGGAAGAATTATTGGTTCATAAAATGATCGAATAAATTATGTAGTAACTGTTATAACAGAAACTGTATAAAATCGACTTAAATTGGAGCATTTTATTTTTATAGAATAATTTACACCAATCAACTTTATCGGTTGGCGGACATTTTCTCAACTCTTTGCGCTCCAAGCTATATTAACTACGAATCTAAAATCATTTTTCTGGCTTCTAGTATTTCCATTTTATATAACAAATTCAATCTGTGCGTATGAAATTGAGTCTCGTGACTTTCATCAATTTCTAATATCTAAGCTTTGGTCATATCTATACAAATAATTTTGGAACGTGTTACGACAATTTTAATGGCGTCGCAGAGCCGCCGCTCGAGCAGCAAAGGGTTAAGGAATATCGTAGCTACGGTGATTATGAGCGATCGTCGCCAGATTCCATCTCTCTTTCCCGTGAAAGTGAACGTTATCTGTACAAACGGCCGCCATTGATATCAGGCTGAGTCTGCGAAAGTATAGGGCCACGGAGGTGTGGGAGGGTTGTTTAGAGACTCGGCGGGGAGACAAAAAAATATCTTGGAGCCCTTCATTTGCGGCTTAGCATTAATCCCGGTCGCGAAACAAACGCTTTATCGGGCCGTTGTACTTGGTTTGTTCTACGGATAAATACGGTCCCGAAAGGCAAATGGGATAAATCTGAATAACACGTATCAAGCCAACGTCTATGGTGTCCCTTGATAAGGGTGCGAAGGGGTTGGTGAATGATTAGAGATATTAATATTGCCCGGGAAGAAGGGTGCAAACTACCGAACCGCCGCGCAGAGAGGGGCGGAGGTGCGTGCGTGCGACGACGCCATCGCCGCGGCCTCTTCGCAATAAACCCGTGGCAGCGAACCCCTCCGGCGATTTTCAAATTTTTAAAATCGTTTACACCGACCGCCTAAACAATTTTAACAAACCACCTATATAAAACTTCCCTGAAATCTCGACTCGAAATTACTTCGCACCTGTTTCGCGATCATCTAACCTAAAATTAAATTATTTGATCATTGTTTTTAGAATTGTTATTTTAATTATATTCAGAAGATAAATGTCTTCGTGGTGTTAACTATAGTAATACTAACTGAAACTTGTGATTTTTAAATAATATTTAGCGACGTTTATTGCCGATCGATTGCTTCTTTAACCCTTCTTCTACGATTTTCAGTGACTAATACTCAAAATAATTTATAAATAAATTAACAATACCGTTAACCTTTTTTACCGTCTTTATTTAATAGTTTCGTGCTCGATCTGGTAATTTTTATCATGCAGAAAAAGCGCAGTTTAATTATAATTATCTGTATGTCAGAGCGAAGCGTCTTAGGACGACGAGGAGCGTCGCGCTAATGAATCGAGGACGCCGATTAGTTATAGAAAGGTTATCGCCTCGGAACGATCTCGGCCGATTACGGGCCGAGTTTCCTCATCGTCGCCGCGGCGGCGCGCCGACCGGGCCACGATTTTCATTTCCCGTGGTTTCGATCAACCGGTGCCAGGATCACGAGATCGCGGCAAGGGTTACGTCTCTTCTCGTGGCGCAGATCTCGATCTCCGTGCTCGCGGCGGCGGCGGCGGCCTGGCCGACACACAGTGTCGGATCGCAAACAAACGCGGACCCTGGGCTCCGCAAACTAATTCTAATCTGGGCGCTACCGACAAATCGCTCGCCATAAATCTGGAGCCAAGAAACCGAGAGAGCCCAAGACGTTCGTAATCGAAGATAAACCGCCCGCTCGCGCGTCTCCGCTTTCCGCCCTGCGCCCCGGCCAGAAACACAACCAACTATCGTACGGTTATCAAAGTCGAAGCGGGACGACCGAGACCACCGGGGGGTATCGTCGCGCGAGGGGGGGGGGGGCAGGCAGGGATGCCGTGGGGGGATGACGGTCTGCTAACTTATCCGGATAAATCAGAAATCGCGCGTCGTTCACGGTGCACGAACACCGCCGCCGGCCGCCATCTTTCGGCGCCGGTGGACGATTTTTAACGCTTTGGACGGGATTCACCGAGTCCTGCAATTTTAAGGAGGTAGATTTCAATTATTTGAATCGTTTGACGGAATTCAATGATATTACTTTGACCTAAATTAACTTTGACATAACCTCTTTCTGTGATTTTTTTCAGGAGAAATTTAAAGTTATTGACATTGAATTTTGTCACATGGATTTTAGTAATGCTTGTGGTAGGGTGTATTTTGTGCAAGGAAAAATAGTGATAATACTTGGAGTTGCACTTTTTTGAGCGAAATTTATTTAAAAAAGTGCATTTCTGGTTGAGAGGGTTTTGTCAAGGTTTTCCCACACAAACAAATAAAACTAAGAACAATGTAGAGGTAAGGAGGAGCAACAGATATTTTTATGAAAAATTAGAGTAATATATATTTTTGTAAAGAATTAGAGTAATAAATTAAAGTAATTTTTACAATATTCTAAAGTAACAGAAATCTTGATGAAAAACTAAAGGTATAAATATTTTTACGAAAAACTAAAATAATAGATATTGTTATATAAAAACCAAAGTAGCAGATATTTTTAAGAAAAACTAAAACAGCAGATATTATTCCAAAAAACTAAAGTAACCGATATTTCTATGAATAATTAAAATAATAGATATTTTGATGAAAATATCTAGGCACAAATAGACGCAAGGAGAAAAGAAAGAAAGAAGGGCGTCGCGTGAGAAGAAGCGTGAAAATTAATTCGACGGCATTCCCGTCGCCGGCGACACATCGGCAAGAACAATTCAAATTCTTCGAGTATCACGTGTATATCGCCTGTGTAAGACTGTCCCTGCCATTGTGGTCCGAGCGATTCCTATGTATCTGTCGCCCGTACACCTCGTCGTTTCACACGGGGGTTTTGCGCAACGAAGGCAATTACGCGCCATAAATCACCCGCCGCGATGGAGGTTCTATTTCTCTAATCACCCGGGACAATCGGTACCATTTGATTTTGTGGATTTTATTGTTCTCCGCGAACGGATAGGGATCTCTCTCGTCGTCCTGAAGGGATTCCTGATCCCAATCCCCGGGGCTCCGGACTCGTTGACGAGATTGATCGCGCCGCGCGGCCCGTTCCAAACAACGAAGAGCAGAGAGAGAGAGAGAGAGAGGGAGGGAGGGAGGGAGGGAGAGAGACCCTTTTCCCCGCGCTGTGAACGCGCGAGCGCCGTACCAGCTATACATCATCGAGATTGAAACATTTCCTTATTATTACCAACGCGAGCATAGATTAATTCCATGGTATTACGGGCGTCCACGGTCTGCCGGGCGTTCATTCGAGTAGCTCCGTGACGGCGTCGCCGCGGCACAGGCGTCGTCTTTGTTCGAATCGGACTGCCGCGTAACTCTTTGTTACACACGCCCCACTATAGCGGACGAGTATCGAACGCGATCGAACAACGACGCGAAGATTAGGCAAAGATTGCTTTGGTTAGGGGAAATCGAGGTTACTTGCTGGAGTATTGTATTAACCCTTTGCTGTCGATGCTGTTTTAACTGGGAATCTGAAATCAATTTTTAGAGTTATTTTCTTTTTATAGAACCAGTTGCATATATAGCAAATTATGTATTGTAAGCCGTGTCATCGATTCCATTTTTAATAATTTTTTAAATTTAAACTTTGATAACATAACAATTATTTTTAACTGTGATTTATTATTGTTAATCCAAAAATATATGTTTTTTAATAAATATCACTGTCGAATGTTGCATATCTCAATTTATAAAAATCTTGACATAACCTTAAAATGATTAAATTGAAATAAGCAAAGCTTGCAGGTACAGCGATTCTAATTTATTAAACTTATTAACAACGTAGTACTTATCTAGATATATATTGTTTTGAATAAATTCATCTAGATCTCGACATAACCTTAAAACGATTAAATTGAAATAAGCAAAGCTTGGAGGTATAGCAATCTTAATTTCTTAAATTTATTAAGAACAAGATGACTATCCTATAAATTATATATTATTTTGAATAAATATCACCGTCCACTAATGCATTTTTTAAATTAATCTGGATCTCGACGATTCAATGGATCTCGAGTTGAATTCGAGGGAATTGAGAGCGAAGGCAACGCTGGACGAGAAATGTTTCGCCGGCGTAAAAGAAGCGTAGCGGGCAGAATCACGTTTGAAGACGCTCCACCACCGGGGCACCGAGGAGATCGACGCAAAGCCTGTATCGAAGACGTAATGGAGATTATAAGGCCACAAATGATCGAATCGCGTAGGTACACCAATTACTCGTGGAGGGCGGTCCGATTCGCTCTGGCCTCCCTTGACGGACCACCCGTTGGTCATCGTTACGGGCCGCGGCGGCGCGGCATCGTCCTCGGATACAACGCGCTGATCAGTAACCGCTGATCGTTGCTTTTTAAGCAATCTTCCGAATAAAAATAGCCACGGGCCGCGGAAGAAAGCTGTAACTATCGATTTCCTGCAATGCCTGTCCGCATTCCTTCTTCTCCTATCGCCCGTACCACACGAATCCCCTGTTCCATCGCGCGGAGTCGACTCGCGAACGGTTTCGACTCGTGATTGACGCTCCCTGTACAATGTAGCGCGAGGGTGCACTTACATAAAATTCCCCAGATAATTTTCCCATTAATATTACACGACCGCCCCCCTCTGTTTTCTAACGCTGTGTTTTTCTCGTCTACTTAATTATTCACGATTCTCTGTAATCGCGTTTTCCGCTACACTTTTCTCGCGAAATTAAAAGAAGACTTTCGCGATATATCTGAGAATTTTTAGAACGCTATTGTCAATATTTAAACAGAATTTATCGCGTCCCTTAAACCTTCATCCATCTACGAACGTTAAATTATGGTGACACTAAGCATTGTTGGATGCAACTATATTTTATTCAACGTTCCAACTGTTTTCAGGTGAGTGGAAGAAAACATGAAAATTATGGTGTACCGATACCGAGGGGAGAAAATTGTTAAAAAATAGGCGCTGTTGTTGGCATTTGAATATTATAATGTATTTTAGTAGATAAATTATTTTATGAGAAAGACATAAGTTTATTTTTGAAATTGTGACTTACTATGAGTACTTCCCACAAAATTAATTTTCAAAACTTGCAAGATTTAAAAATTGATGTTTCCATCAATTTTCGATAGCATCCAGATTAACAATAAAAATCGAGATCAAATTAAAAAACAGCGCCAAGCAGACAATTGTCATTCATTCTAAACGATATTACCAGAAAAGAACATTGCCAAAAGACAGTCCTCAGATCTCTCGCCCCTCGGCGACCCCATAAATTTCCCGCAACCGAGGATGCCGCGCAATATTTACCGTATCCCGAGTTAATAATTACAAGCGAAGAAGCATAGGAGCGGCGGCAGGTTCGCGCCGTACAGGTATCGGCTGCTGGTCCCAGCCGATCTCATTATAAACTAGGATCGCCGTGGAAGGTATCCGGCCGGCGCGGTGTCTGTCGGTTGGGTTCTCTCTCTCTCTCTCTCTGTGCTGCCTTGTCCCTTCTTCTGGTTGCTCTTGGTGTCCCTCTTCCCGGCCGCGTATTACGAATCGCCTTCCACGTCAAGCACGGCGAATTAATGCGCGTAATATGTTGGCCTCGGGCACGTTTACGGGTTTACGTTCCTCCCGGTATAACTTAAGACCCGGCTCTCCGGTTCTCCGCCGGAGTGTATCGCGGGTGCAAGGATTCATTTGCCGTTAAGGAATCGTCGCCGTGTACCGATCCCCCCCCCCCCCCCCTGGTATTCCTCTTTTCTTCTTTCGATTCATTTTCTTCCCTTTTCGGTCGATCCCTTTCTTCAACGTACACCGGTCAGTCTCTTTCTCGCCTGTTACTCGCGCCTCTCATTTTATTTCTGTTTCGTGTATGGATCGGCAATGAACTCTCTCTCTCTCTCTGCGATTCCCTCTGTGACTCTCTCTTCGACTCTCTCTCTCTGTCTACGACTCTCTCATCGACTCTCTCTCTCTCTCTCTCTCTCTCTGTGACTCTCTCTTCGACTCTCTCTCTCTCTACGACTCTCTCATCGACTCTCTCTCTCTACGACTCTCTCATCGACTCTCTCTCTCTCTCTCTCTACGACTCTCTCTTTGACTCTCTCTCTCTCTCTCCTCTCTACGACTCTCTCTATGACTCTCTCATCGACTCTCTCTTTGACTCTCTCTCTCTCTCTTTCTCTCTTTCTCTCTCTCCTTCTATTTCTCTCTCCATCTCATCTTTTCTGTCTTTCTCTCTCTCTCTCTCTCTCTCTCTCTGTCTGTCTCTGTCTCTCTTCACCGTACAGATACTCCGTCGACGACACCCAGTACAGCGACGCTGCTTCTGGTAATCAGCTTTCGATTATTTATCGCTCTATTAATCCGGGAATAGGTACCGATCGGCCAGCCAATTTGTAATCGTTAACTCGCGCGGAGGGCCCACCGATTCGGTGACTTTCTTTATTCCAGCCCGCTAGGCTCTCTTGCACGACGCCCGATACACGCGCACACACACGCTGGACGACACGTAACGTAGAAGTTATTTGCACGAGATAGCGAAAGGGATATCGCGGAACGTTTTGCCGGCAACTACGATCCGTACCGTGTTTGCGCGACAGATACTTGTTAATCGGGGGACCCTCGACGACTGTGTGGGAAACTCTCTGACCCTTGCACGATGCACCGGAAATCGTGCGACTGCATCCCTTAGTCGAACGCGAGGCGAGATACGGTAGAGGATATCGATGGAGGAGCGTTGCGATATTAAGTGGGAAGATGATTCTTCTGTGGAAAAGGCATGGATATATTGTTGTGGATATATTGTAATGCTAGGATGAAAAGGATGATCTAATTCTTTTATTTCTAGTATTATTTCTAGTTATTTCATTATATGAAAATTGTTTTGATATGTTGGTCAGATTTTTTAAATTAAATTAATACTAAAGGCGACATGCTTTAGACATTCTTTATTCATTAAATCTTACATTATTATATTATAACTTGTCTTCCAGGAATTCGAATTAAAGAGTAATAAAGCTAATAGTTAAGAAACCTAACTCCCCAAACAAAATAGCTTAAACCATGCAGAATCGAATTTCCTCCGCTGCGATCGAACTATAATGATGAACCCATCACGTTTTCCAGAACACTGTCAACGGTGACAGCGTATCAACAGCGAAAGAATAGGGTGTCCATCAGCCAGCTGTTACCGAAGCGTACGAGTTCCGAGCGTCGTTCTATTGAATCATCGTAACATTTGGAAAAATCGAGCACATTTCCAGCGTCGGAGAACAGCGCCGCGCAAAGGTTTCAGGTAGGGTTCGGCCAATGATATACCGACTATTACATTCAACACCTGTTAATGCGTTTCCCTTCAGGTTCGTGGTCCAACACCTGACTCCATTCAATGACCTCGGGGTCGTTTTACTCTCGCTATGATTCTCAATGAGAATGCCACGGCAGATACGGCTGCGTTTATGTCCTGGCAATCACGCGCGCGCGTTTATTTGCTCAATAGGAGAAGAGTCTGTGAATGAGCGGTGTTTTATGTCCTCTGGTACTGGGTCACGCGTGACCCCCTCGTAAATGTGCCAATAGGCGCGCCGGTTCGGCTACAAATTCCGCGTGTCGCTGGTATTCTTCGGAAACGAGTGACTAATGATTAGTAATTCTTCAATTGTTAAATAATAATTCGTTAAATACAAAAATAATAATTCTTTAATTATTAGATAATAATTCTCTAGTTATTAGATAATAATTCTCTAATTTTTAAGTAATAATTCTCTAATTATTACGTAATAATTCTCTAATTGTTAAATAATAATTCTTTAATTATTTCTCCCGGTGTTATTGTTTATAAATACTATAACAAAATAATTCAAAAATGGGAGCATTAGAACAATTCCAATATAGAAAACTTCATTTTCCAAGTAACCGCAGCAAAGTATAAAATCGCAATGCAATTCTCTCCGCCGCTTAAAACGTCCTCTCCCAAATAAGAATCGATCAGATATCAACGTCCGGTCTCGTTAAGTCCGAGAAACACGATCGCCCCGCGCGCATTTTATTCCGTTACAAATTCATTAAACGTATTTTCGGTCCTTAAATCCGCCGGGATATGAATATTCGTGGCCGAACTTCGGTGAAACATTACCGGTTCCATCTCGTCCGGTTTAAACAGAGAAAGACGCGCCGGTGAAAGTGAAAAGAAGACGAACGAGAAAAAGCGAGGTAGAGAGAGAGAGAGAGAGGGAAAAAGAGATAGAGCTCTCGTCTTATTCGCGAGGAATCGACATCCTCGAGCAAAGGGGGAACCGGGGGTGGATGAGGAGGAGGAGGAGGAGGGACTGTACCGGCAAGAACTTAGTTACCTGAAACCGGAATCTCGCGATACTTTCCATATTTCAGAACTCATCGAGCACTCGCGAATAAAGTACAACGTTAATGCTTTCTTATCCACGCGACGGGGGTTGGGAGCCGGGGGGGAGCCAGCAGCAGAAAGATGGAGGGAGGGGGGTTTAATACCTTCTTAAATATTCCCTCCGTTCTCTCTCTCTACTCGTGTTCATCTCTCCGGCCGGATCTCCTCGAACTCCTCGCCTCTACCCTCCCCCGTCCCTCGCCCCCTCGCGCCGCCCCCCGCTCGCTTCGTGTCGCGCGTATTTAGAACGAAGGGGGGGGGGGGGTAGTATTCTTAAAGGTAGAAACAAATAATACGATTACGTTCCGTTTCCGTTTATTAAGGAAACAAGATATCGCTGTCTGCCCGGATGATTCCGAAGCCGAGTCTTCCTGAGACCGTCCTCCTCTGTCGATCTCCTCTCTTCGTTCGCCTTTGCGTTCTCCTCTGCCGTCTTTCTCTGTCATCTTCCTTTTTGTCGTTCTTCTTTGTTGTCTTTCTTTTTGTACTTCGCTGGCTTCCTTCCTCTGCGTTGTCATCCTCTGTGTCCTTCTCTGTCCTCTTTCTCTGCGACGTCTTCCTCTTCATCCTCCTTTGCGTATTCCTATGTCGTCTTCCTCTTCGTCGTACTCCTCTGTCATCTTTATCTTCGTCGTTTTCCTCTACGTCCTCCACTGTCGTCTTCTTCTGTCGTTTTTCTCTTCGCCGTACTCCACTGTCGTCTTCATCTTCATCCTCCTTTGCATCCTCCTATGTCGCTTTCCTCTTCGTCGTACTCCTCTGTTGTCTTCCTCTTCGTCGTACTCCTCTGCTGTCTTCCTCTTCGTCGTCTTCCTTTACGTCCTGCTTTACGTCCTCCTCTCTTAGCCTCCTCTGCGTCCTCCTTCGCGTTCTCCTCTTCGTCGCCTTCCTCTGTCATCCTCCTCTGCGACCTCCTTTACGTCCTCTTTTACATCCTCCTTTACAACCTCCTCTGTCATCCACCTCTTCGTCCTCCACTCCGTCCTTCCCTATCCTCTTCGTCTTCCTGTTCTCCAGCAAGCCGGCAGCCTTTTTTACCAATGAGCACCTTACTACCTCCTCGAGTCGAGCCGAGCCGAGCCGGGAGGAGCCCGTAGAGCCGGGACGAGCCGTAGATCCGACTCCGTTCACTCGATACCGAAACACGATATTAAAACTTGCGCGAGAATTACGCCGGCTGCAGATGGCACGCACTTGGCGTCTCCGCCCGCGAGCTACCGGGGGCCCCTCCGCCGACGAAAAAACCCGGTAAGCCGGCCCCCGGCTTGTACTGATCATCAGACAGAGTTTCAACGATTTCCTGCGCGGTTCCCCCGATATCCGACTACGCTGTCCTCCTCGCGCTCGGATGGATACTTTCCCGTCTTGCCGCCGCTCTCGTGAGAACCGTGTTTTTATCGATTTACGCGCATCCCCCCCTCGTCGGACACACGTGCGTGACCGTCGTCGTCGTCGGCGCCATAATTGACGCAAAAACCGCGAATTATTGTTGCGCGTGTCGCCCACCGTTCGGGATTTTCTGCGTTCGCGGTGGCCGCGGATATGCCCCCGGACACGGTGATGCACGGCTCGGGCGAGGCTGCGAATGGTTTCTCCGCGACACCGTGTATTCAATGTTTATGGAATTTAAGATAGTTTGCAGGTTTAATTATGATTAATTATGTTAGATTTTTAGTGAGAGTAGTATTGAATGAGAATTTAATTTGTTTCAATTTTGCGGATGCTACTTTTGGATGCTACTAAGTTGTTGTTACTAATATATAACGCAGAGGGTGTTGTTATTAATATAAAATTTGTATTTGATTTATAAGGTAAAAGTCTAATGCGAAACAAAAATGTTCTAAAACCAAAAACGAATTGAATAAAAATAAATCATTTCTCTTAATAATTTCAATAAACTATAACTTGTATAGCTATATCATTTCTTCTTACGTCTTCGCAATTTTTATCAGAAATATACAGTCTGTGATCTATACTAACTACGACATGGTTCTAAGTATGATACTAATAAGTACCATAGACTCTATATAGATACTAACAAGTATGACACAGTGGCACAGACTCTTCTCGCTCGCGATTCTCCTTCAGCGACCAGGCAAAGGCGTCACGGCGAACAGCTATTTCCTTCTCGAAGGTGCGATCGCGCGTCGGCTAATTGAAAGTAACGCCTCGGTCGCCGGCGTGTTACCGGAGGGGAAGCAATATCAAAGACACCTGGGAAGACGCGATTCAGCGCGGTCATTTCCTCGCTTCGCTTCTAGTTCGCCCGCGGAGAGCCAAGGTGGTTGCCGTTCGGTGCTTACCGACGCGGCGATGAATCAGCCAATTTATTCGATGCTGGGAGACGCGTCGCGCCGGGTCGGGCCGGGTCGGGCCGTGCAAACACATTCGGGTAGCCACGCGTCCACGGTAGGAACACCGTGGAACACGGTGATCCCACGTCTCACTAGAAACACCATAGAACATAGCAGTCTTACGTCCCGGTAGAAACACCATGGAACATAGCTGTGGCGTTACGGAGTAGCAAAAGTCTGGTCGGGCCGTGCAAAAATATTCGGACAGCAAGCGTCCACGGTAGGAACACCGTGGAACACGGCGGTGTCGCATCCCAGTAAAAACACCATGGAACATAGCGGTCTTATATCCCGGTAGGAACACCATGGAACACGGCGGAGTCGCAAAAGTCTGTTCGACTTCTAGGTAGGAAGAAGTGGTCACCACCCACCGGCGGTACCGTGGCACCAATCCAGTGGAGGAGCGGCCGCGACCGGTTAGGCTAGTCCGACTCACATGGCGCGCGTATAGCACGTGCGGATATATTGAGACACGCGCTAACGCATTCTAATTATCATGTGCATAATGGTGGCCGCTCGCCAAGCTTCAGAAATATATCAGACCGAGGTCGCTATAGATAGGCGGACTCGCGCGGATTCCGCGGAAACGCGGAATATTCAGAGGACACCTCTCGCGATGCCGTTTATCGAGGATACGCGAACGTTTTCCGGCTTTTAGTGTGACGACGGTGTGGACGTTGCAGCGAGCATGATTAAGCCATCGAGAATGTGCCTTGGTTGACAGATTGCAGGATCGCGGCTGGTTGTGCAAGAGTTTCTGGGGAATTGGGGTGTCCTAGAGACTTCGTCAAGATGAGGATTTTGATTTATTTTCTTTTTAATTGTTTGGTGAAAGGTATTAACTGGTGGCTTATAAATAATTGACTTTTTATTTCGGCAGGTAACTTATAAATCGGTTGTTAAGGTAACCAATAATTTATCATCTATATATCTTGTCTTAAAATATTCTATAAATAACAAAATAATTTGTTATCAACAAGTCCTATTTTATAATGCTTTGTAGGTAATAAAGTAATTTATTATCTATATAAAAGCTTTTATACTATTATATAATTTTTTAAATACTAGATACCCTTCACGATGAATAAAACAAATGTAATAAAATAAATAAAATAAAAATGAAACGGAGAAAATAGATCAACTAAATATTGCCTAACGCTGATGTAACAAAACTATAAAATTTTTAGTAGCTTTAATTAATCTATAATAATATAAGTGTTGACGACAGAATAACCAATTGGTAAAATGTTAATTTATGGAAATGTATTTTGTATGAAAATTTTGAAGGACGTTGACTGAGGCTACAAAATCCGGACGAGATCCAGATGAAAGGCTTGAAGGTATCATTGAATGATTAATTAACCCAGGTTCAGTATTTTGGGACAAGGTGTCAAATGCAAGGAGATTTCTACGGATTTGCACCTTTGACTGGTATTGAATAATTGATTAGATTCTGCAGAATTATTTATATTACGGACTGAATAATTTTTCCGGATAGACAGCTTTCTAGTGAAATTTTAGAATCCATTTGCATTGCGGAAAATGATTTTCACCGATATTCTAGCTCATTTTAATACCTTAATGTTTTAACACCTCGAGGTGTCTGTGTAACTTTGAGGTTATAAACGTTTGTTATTTTAAGTTCGAGGACCATGTGGCGATTCTTTCATTTTTTCGCAATTTAGAAATTATTTGTATAAAATAACAGTGTATCGAAAATTATTTATTCAAAATTTTGCGAACTTTTTATAGGTTATATACTTTTTATGACAAGGGTTATGTCATAGGTTGCTTGTTCTGAAAAGCTTCTGTTTGATATTTCCTGACGATTTTCTAAACGTTCTCTTTAATCAAAATTTTTCTAAATTAATTAGAAATTGTATATTGCATCCTGAACTATTTTAGAAGTTGGTAATGATTCTCCAAAAAATAAAAACAAGTATTACTAAATAATTTTATTGTAAAATGATATCTTTTCATATTAATTAACACCAAGTTACCATATAGCAGAATTTTTTCCTTTATAGTTTTATATATTACATAACTTAACCTGGATAAAATATGAGCAATAAAAAGTCAATTATATCTATTAAAAATAACAATAATAGCCACCAAAATAATAAAAATCTTCTATCGAGACTAGCTCCGAATCGAATAGAGTCGTCACGTGTGCTAACTCGACGACCCATAGAACCGAAAGAAAAGCGACCATAGCCGGCATAAAAACGTCAATCAAGTACCAAAGCGAACTATATCGCTCAATTGAATGTTAAATGCCACGGAACACATTGTCCCGGTGGAACACCTTCTGCATCACCGGGAACGAGGCGAGGAATGTCTCTTCGACGCTCGCGCCGCGCGCGATAAAAAGATCTTTGAGATGTCCCATTGGCTGGATGATTTATTAAAAAAGCAGAATAATCAACGTCTCCGGCCGCGTAGCCGGCGCGGCGGCCAGACAGATTATTGACGGACACTTGAATGAATCCACGTTGGGGGATATTAATAGGGAGGGATTACGCCCTGAAACAAGACCTGTGGCCTCGAATCGTTAACGACTGTCAAGGGTTCATCAATCGGGGAGGGGTGGACGAAGTGGGGGCCGAGAGGGGGAGAAAAAGGGAAGACGGTCATAGAAACACGAAGAAATGTCAGCCGGTCTCGGGGCCAAATGACCATTCGTTCGGCACGGCGCGCGCGCGCGCGCGCGCGAGAGAGAGCACAATGACACTTTTTTTTTCTGAATCCCGAGCGAGGACAATCACAGGTACCGCTCTCGTTCCCCTCCCCGAACCCCCACCCTCCTCCCCTTCACGCTCTTTATTTCTCCTTCTTCCACGAACCATACGTCATCGAAGCCTTTCGTGTTCTCGTCGAACAAGAGGAAACCGACTGGCATTCAGTCGACGACGAATGCCCATATAGACGCGTCCCCCCCTCACCCTCCGCCGCCATCACCGCCGACGTCCTCCGCCCCCGCGCGCCTCTTCATCTTCGTTCTCCTCCTCCTCCTCTTCTTCTTCTTCGTCGTCGTCGTCTTCTTCTTCTGCTTCTTCGGCGCTATTGCTCGAAAGACCCCGGTTTCGCGTCTCATTTTTTTCTACCGAGCCGATCTTCAATCTTCGAGAGCCACGGCCGCGGCCGTGGTCATTGCCGAGCGCTCCCGAGTGATAGATGTGGAAATAATTATAGGCGAACGGTCGCGCAATAAAAGTAAAAACCATGTCAAATTTCGTTCGCCGGTAATGACTTTTGACCATGCAACCGGCCACTTCTCCGGGGAGGAGGGGGGGACCCCTCTCTCGTCCCGGTGGGGTTCGACGGTGCGCGAGGATTCGACAGACGATCGCTGACGATCGGCGATCGCGTCCGATCGTCATCGGTGAATTTGGAGCGTGGTCGTTGCACTTTCGGGGACGGTGATATTTGACGAACGTAGGAATTTCGCATCGAAGTGGCAGTTTTGCGGTGGACGGTGTTGCCGGAGATTGGGGTGATAATGCACGGTGATGAGTAAGCGAAGGATTCTTCGTGTAACGAGCTGAGGACATGGACAGGTGCTGGGTGCATTTCGGGAACCCTTTACGGTTGTAGGCTTAGTTTCAGTCGTCAAAGTTATTTATTTGGTTTTTTATTTCTCGTTTATGGTTATTGATTTCTTTATTCTTTTATCTATAGTTTTTTTTTCTTTATTCTTCCAGCTATAGTTACTTACTTATTTTCTATTTCTTAATTTGTAATTCTCTATTTCCCTACTTTTCTGTCTTTACATAAAATTAAAACATGTTATTATTGTCGCATATATCCAACCATTAAAACAGAATTAATAAATATTGTTTCTCCTCCTCGATCTCATATATCGTGTAATTAATTCCGAACAGTATAACAATCACTTATAAATTTAATACAATCGTGAAGGGTTAATTCTACTATCACTCTGATGTATTATTATAATTATTTAAACGTTCAGATCTAGGTAAAAAATTCTTGAAATATTTATAAAGGTATTCACGTTTAATCTAGTATAAAATGTTAGTCTGTTCAATAAATCTTCAATGCACTCGTGCTGGCGCATTCATAAAGTTTGTACAGGTAAGGAGAACAGGTTAATGCTAGTTATTAAATAGCGTGTGCTAGTACGATAATACTAGTTGCAGCTATAATAACGCAGCCGTGGTGCAGGAAAATGAGTATTGACGGACAATGCCTATATAAATAATGATAAAGGTGACTAATATAACTTTGATAACAGTAATAAAAATAAAACGTTCCAATTGCAAGAATAATTAACATATTCGTTATGAAAAAATGAATTATTAAAATTAGCACTGAAGCATGGTAAAAAAAAGTCAAAATTATTTCTAATCGCAAAATCCTCCCTTTTCTCAATATTTGTCATACCTGTACGAATATATACCTATTTATACCTATTATACGTGTACATACCTATTACAAAGCCTCCTAACAAACCATGAAATTACCATACACCATGAACCACCATCCCACTCGAGATAAAGATATTAAGCACGATTCATGGCAAAGTTTCTCACGGTGTCCACCGTTCGACGCTAATAGCCACTGTTTTAGACAATGGCGGCTCGAACACGTACCCGCCGAAAGAATAGTTTAGAGACACTACTGCTCTTTGTCAATCCGTGACATAATCCTCCACTCGGGGCACGGTCAAAGCGGAGACCAGCCAAAAATTCAAAAGCCCGGACGGATTCTCCCCAGTCCATGGTGAAAAATCACCGGCGATCCGTCAGCGTCGTCCTGTGACGAAAGATGAAATCAGTTTGTTCCAAAATCAAAGATCCCGCGAATCCCCTAAGATGATCTTCCACCGTAGGAAGGTCGTCGGGAAAGGGAGAAGAAGGATCGCGTCGAGGAGAGGACCGTTGCCCACGATATAAAGAAGGACAAGGTACCATATCTCTCTCTCTCTCTCTCTCTGATCACGGTGTGTATACCGTGCGCCCCATACACGGTGTGTTCCCCTTCCTCCTTCGTATCCGGCTAATGCATCGTTGTGCCCCGGGGCACGGTAATGCCTAATTAATCCAATTAATCTAGGGCCCCGGCACAAATGACCTCCGCGAGGACCTCAAAGACGATGGGGCCGGTGTTGTCCTGGCCGCGGCTGATGGACCGGAGCCGATCTAACATTCCGAGAAATTAACGATTACCGGTGATTTATACAAATTCATATTTTAAATTATTGGCCGTCATTAGCGTGCTTGGAGGTATTAGTTCCCGGTGACGTGTAAAAGACTAGGCCTTCTCCTCCTCCTCCATCCCTGCGAGGGCCTTAAAACCCTCCACCACCACCACCACCATCGCACGGCATCACCACCATCACCACCATCGGCTGATTTCTCCTTCGGGCTCGATGATCGTGGGCCTCGAAACGCGCCGAGCCGAGCGTATAGTATCCGCTCAATCCGTCCAGATCCCGTTCGCCTCTCTCTCTCTCTCTCTCTCTCTCTCTCTCTATTTATCTCTTTCTCATTCTATCTATCTATCTCTTTCTCTCTCACTTATACAGTAACTCTTTCTCTTTCCATCTATTTATCTCTTTCTCTTTCTATCTATATATCTCTTTCTCTTTCTCTCTATCTCTCTCTATCTCTTTCTCTCTCTCTCTCTACCTCTTGCTTTCTCACATATAGGGTAACCCTTTCTCTCTCTCGCGCAGGCTGGAATATATTATCGTTTTGTTCGTGCGGATCGGAGGAAGACAGAGCCGGCGCGAGAACGAGAGGAGCGAAGAGAGAGAGAGAGAAAGAGAGAAAGAGAGAGAGAGAGCCAGGGCCGGGCTGGTTGTCATTGGCTCATTTGTTAGACGCCATCCAAAGCATGCGGGGCCTTGATTTAGTGCCTCCACCTCAAACCGCGCGCGTATATACCCCGAGAGATATCTGCCGCGGCCGCGGCGCCCTTCATCGAAGAGACAAAGACACGAATTGAACCGCGCGAATTCATGACCCCTTTCGTCGTTTTCCAGCCTCATTTGCGGTGCCCGGCCTTTGTGCCGATCTTCCGGCCCGACTGTCCTTCGCGGTCACCGCCACGGGTTACCGCTGTATCGAATCCGGTCGAAGGTCGCGGTACCGTTCTTTACCTCGGTTCGTACGGTTTTAATGGCGAGCGCGTCGCGAACTGTACGATCTCGTCGCAATTGTCTTAGCCCGTTCGTTTGGGGATTTAAATAAATAGGATCGTGTTTAGGGGATATAAAAACGTTGATTGGACACCGTGTCGCTTTTCATTTGATCCTGAAGAGGTTATGTGACATAACCTAGATCGTGAAGAGGATAAATAAAACAAAGCACGTCGAATAATAGTGTTCTAAATTCCATGAACAATAACTTAAATTTTCGACACTGAATTTACCCTAACGCTATCACTAACCAGTATACATTATCTTAAAAAAATCAAGAATATAATCTATTAATTAATTTTTCATAAATATTTCGAAACAAGAATATACTTAAAAAAATCTCAAAAAATGGAATTATCATTAATGAAGCGAAGTAGCGATGATAGAAAGAGACACCAGGAACGCAACATGTAGAATACAATGAACCTTGCGAATGGTTCCTCCGCGGCTAGCAAAGGGTAAAGAAGGAATTGCACGGGGCAGGTGTAGGTGGTCCCCCCCCCCCGGTATCCCTGAAATCCGCGGGGCCCTTTGGGCAGCCCGTTCGGATCGGAGGCTTGCACTTATACGGTAGCCGAACGACGTAGTCCAGGAAATCTAATTGTCGGTCTTCGACGCGGCCCGGCAAATTACAAAAATAAACACATCGGCTGCGCGGCGGACAGGAAGCAAAAGTCCCGGGTCCAAACCCGTGGAGGGTGGTTGGAAACCATGGTAGAACGAGGACGACGAAACAGTGAAAGGAGAAGAAGAAGGAAGAGAAGAGATGCCGTAGAACGAGGCTGAATCGAGAGAGACAGAGAGAGAGAGAGAGAGAGAGAGAGAGAGAGGGAGAGGATCGCTCTCTCCGGCCGGGAGAGTTCATCCTTCTTTCCTCTTCATTCTTTTTTCTCTCTGTTTCCCTGTTCGCCACTCTTCTACGGGGAATGGAAATACTAATTTTGCGGAATACGGTGGCCGGACTGCGGTAAGCGGCCTTTGGAAGACGGTGGTATGGGTCGTGATTACCTGGGGATAATTATAGTCGACGTGCGCGCACGGGTTATAGAAGGGGGTGGCTTCACCGGGGCCCCCCCGTGTACCCCCCAACGTCAGACGTGCGTTTTACGTGTGTGCGTAAGGCTATCACGTGCTTGATGGAGGATCCGAGGCGAAGTCATCTCGCAACTGCGATCCTCTCTCTGATCACCGTTTGACTTCGCCCGCTTGCTACTTGCGTCTGATTCCTAACTTTTCTTTACGAACGGACAGAGTCCGGGCGAAACACCTTCATTCGGGTTCGAATATCCCGCGGAAATAATCATTGTAATCACCGGCGACCCGCGAGGCTCCCCGTTACCCTTCGACGATTCCTTTCGATGCCGAAACTCAAGGCGATTTATCGTACCGACGGGATTTCGATTTTCGCGTGATCGATATGTCAGCGGGGATGGTAATTTATAAGCTTGCGTTTGAGGATGGAGTCCTCTTAGTCTGGGGAGTTAAGTGTCTTGTTGTTCTAGTTTATAAAATTTAAGGAGACGAGACGGAAAATTGTTGAAACCAGGTGACATTATCCTGTGACACTTTCAACAATTTTTATATACAACAGAATCATCATTTTCCATAAAATAAAAAATATTATTAAAAAGAGCAAACTTCACCGATCACTATGATATTTATAACAACTATGCCTTTGCTAGCACAATTTTCTTAATAAAAGGACACGTCTACCTACTAAAACGACGTGTAACATCGTCGATGTCATTTCTTTCACGGTCCTCCAAGGTTCTCCGTTTCGTGGCTTCCTTCTCGAAGGCCAAGTCGGAGGAGGATTCTCGGTAAAACAATAACGCCAGAAACTGTTGCGCGGGGCGAGGCACACGACAGAAGTATCGATAGATGAAATCAGACGATAAAATAATAAGGGAGCGTGTGCGGCGTCGGGCGTTCGGGGAACCGTAAATACCCCGATGAACGGCAATAAGAATTTATTGCAGCCGCCTTTGACGGGCTGCCGCCGGTTTTCGGATTCGGGGAAGGGTCATTTTTGATATCACGAAGCCACGTTAATTGTTGCGTTACGGAGGCGGGCCCGCGTTCGGGGGAGAAGATGCGGCCAGAATGAGGGGGCCGGGAGAAGAACCGGGCGATTGTGCTCCGGAGAGAGAGAGAAAGAGAGAGAGAGAGTGAGAATCACAGAGAGAAAGAGAGAGTCAAAGAGAGTCAGAGAGAGAAAGAGAGAGAGTCAGAGAGAGTCACAAAGAGGGAGAGATAGGGAGAGTCAAAGAGAGTCAGAGAGAGTCAAAGAGAGTCAGAGAGAGTCAAAGAGAGTCACAGAGAGTCACAGAGAGAAAAAGAAAGAGTCAGAGAGAGTCACGAAAAGAGAGAGAGAGAGAAGCGAAGGCCGTAAAGGACAGAGCCAAGATATAATTGCTACTTCCTCTTAGTCACGTGCCACTCACGTGGTTCCCAACTGCGAGCGCGAACGGCTATCAGGCCGCTATAGCTTCAAGATAGGAGACGCTGAACGGCAACGTTTATAACGCGACGTTTCTTGCCGTAACGTGGTTTGATTGATCGTTTAATAAAAGTCCCGTCCGGCACACTAAAAATATACGTTCCGCGCACAGGCAGATACATAAATGGCTCGCGCAACGCGGTTAAGCGTATTATTGTCGCGGACGCGTTGCCTCCGCTCGAAGAGTCAATTCCATTGATCCGCATTTACCAACCTGCGATGTACGTGTACGCAGACGTATAGTCAATCGGGACGTTAGGCTTGCTCGAGGCTAAGAAATTTGTTCCTTTGTGATGGTGAAGATTTCAGATTCAATAGTGATGTTCTATTGAATAATTGAGATTTGGTATTGAAGATTTAAGATTTAATATTGAAGACTTAAATTTTAATATTGTAGACTTTTTTTAACCTAGACAATTTAAGGACACGTGAACTGTTTCGACTTCAAATTCCAATTGTTAGTCATCACTGAAAATTTCTGTATCGCGGTATAAAATAATTCGAACGTTATTGTTTGTTATTTATCCGAATAAGCCTGACAATAAATAAACTATACTTCTAATAAAATACATACTGATTTTACAAGCGTACTAAATTCTTATATTATTTTATTAATGAAATTGCTCCAATTCGATCGATTCTTCCGCGAGATTTAGAGACCCGCTATCGTAAAGCAGCAGGATTAATTCAGTCCTCGGTTACCGGGTGCTTAATTAATAGACCTGTTATTGAAGGATTACGAGAATCAGTTGTGCCCCGGCCGAACGGCAGCGCAAACAGCGCGAAGATCAGCCATTAATTTCTTTCCGAAAGAAAAACCCGGCTGAGCTAATGGGAGCCATGGTCTAATGCCTCCCGCTGTGTCTCTCCCGAAGGATCTTTCTTTTGCTACGCTCTCCTACTAATGGCCACTCTTTGATGACAAATATCGGTCGAAAGAAAATATATAAATTACATCGAGGAAGCTGCTCCCTATCGGTGACGCCCACCGGCTGCCACCAGGCTACGACAATGCTCAAAAATTGATCGTTTACCATGTATTCTTCGTTCTTGTTTTATAATTTTTTAACTGTTCGACGACACCGCAAATATCCCATTTGTTAATATGTAAATATTTTAAATTGAGTGTGAAGGGATTTATATTTTTGTTAGTAAGTTGAAAGTATAATTATTATGGTAGGCAGGAGAAAATATTGATTGAACAAGTAATGATTAAATATTCATTCGATATCAATAAATTAAATTAATTCTGATACTAAAATTAATTTTAAAATAGCCGAATTTAATAAAACGAAGTTGCAACCCTAAATTATACATTCCAATCTATATATATTGGAATACCAACCCTCAATTTTATAAATTGTGATCTGCGACACTTTATTTTCTGTCGAATATTTAATGGACAATTCTCTTAAATTCAGAAGTTAATTCTAAAGTCGTCGACATTAGAGCATCAACGCTACAACTGAATTAGAAAAGAATAAATCATTTATTTAATTGAAAAATCATATCCTCTCATGTACAAATGACATTCGACTGTCTATTGGCCACTGAACAGCCTAGCTGGCGTCGCAGTAATTATATAACAAAGAGATTAACACACTATCGAAATTCAATCACGTCGAATATATTTATTTATTTAGACGAAACCAGTAGGCGACGCAGGCAGAAAAACGGCGTCTGTCGTCGAACGGGGGGTGTGGGAGAGGAAAGAGTTTCTCCGCCAGCAGCCAGCTACTCAGCCGGCTACTTTGTCCGTCTCCCCCCCGAAGCGGCAGACGCTTCCTGTTTCTCGTTTCCGTCAAATTGACGCTCTCCAGATCGGGATAATCGAAGCATCGCTCATTCGAACGCACGTATTTACGCGGGCGAGGGTGGGATCCGGCGGAGTCCCGTTGTATCTCCAGGGCCCGCTATTAACGCGAACAATACCGGAACCAGTCCGTGATGTATCCTGTCCTTAACGCCTCTCTTCTCCGCCGCCTCTCTCCGCTCCCATTTCTTTCTGTTCCTTTCGGCTCCCTCCTCGCGCCACCGAACCAGCCCCGAGAGTGGCCGATGCTTTTTCTCCTGGGCAATTTATCAAGGCTCTCCGATGTTTTTGTGTCTGTCAAAGTATGGCGTGCCGTGCCGTATCCTACGTACACGCGGACTCCGTCCGTGAACACAAGGCGTTCCTCGCCTCTCTCTCTCTCTCTCTCTCTCTCTCTCTCTCTCTCTCTCGCGGTGTGCGCGGGGACGAGACCCGCGTGCACGTGTGCACATAGCATACGTGCACGCCAGCGTGTGCATCCGCGACGCGACTCTACGGCCGGTATATGTGTGTTTATGTGTGTGTGTGTGTGAGCACAGCTCAAGTGGCAGCTCGACGAAAAGGGTTTCACCGCGCGATTCCTTCTCGCGGAGAATTACGGCGATCCGGCGCAACTGCCGGCGAGGCGGCAGGATTTTGATGCACCCTGCCACGCTTCGTCGATGGACGCGGCGAGACGACGAACGGCCAACACCTGCGCCGATTGACGAGACATTGGTTAAATGGGGGGAGAAAAAGTCGGTGTCCTTAGGTTAGGGCAGTGTTAATTAGATCGCAGTCAGTGGCTTGGTCGCAGGTTGTTCTAATACAGCAACGCGGTAGGTTAGACGAGAGCGGGAGCCATTAGGCCACGCCTACTTTGGTCAGTGAGTTTTGTAAATTATTCTTTTTAAGCTCGGTATGGGTAGAGATGGTTGTTGCTATTTTGAGAGACACGGTGGAAGCATTGAGATGAGGTTTAGCATAATTTGTAGAGTGATTTTTTAAGTATTATTATAATAATTTCCTGCATTCTCTTCTCTCTAATTTAACAATGCAATTTCAATGCATAAGAAAACATTGCTTTCACGTATATCTCACTATCTCTCACTGTCTTTTATTTAGAAAGAAAGTAGAATTAATTACTATTTACTGAATGCATTGTTGGAAGTATCGAAATACAGTAAAATTATTAATATTAATTTTCAAATAATATTAATTTTCAATCCATCCTCAGTACCTCAGTACAAAGAATGACAACATTTTTACAGATTTTATTACAAATTCATCTATATCTGAGTAGTTCAAATAAATTCTAAAAACGTCTATTACACACAAAAAGCTCAAAACAGTGATTTCTCACATTTCCAACAAATTAAAAACATTTCAAACAAAAGCTAAAAAATTCTCAAATAATAGCGCCGATTCGCATAATATTGTTCGAAGAACTCCGAACGACGTGTCATCTAGGGCATTACGTTTCAGCTCGATCCGCGAACGGAGTAAATTAGCCGAACCAACGGTGGAGCGAGATATCTTGAGCAACACGCGTAACATACATACACATACACGAAGTGGGAGGGAAATAGAAAAAGAGAGAGAAAATAAGAGAGAGAGAGAGAGAGAGAGAGAGAGAGGGAGAGAGAGGCAGTAGTTACTTATTCATTTGGCTTCGTTCGGCTCGCTCCGGTTCTCGTGTAAAGTCCGCAAGCTATGATTTCCCTTTATCGATAAACCAGTTCGATCGCGGTGTGCAGCACGCACCCCATTACCCAGGTTTCTTCGCTGGATCGGGCTTGCACGAGGCTCGCACCGGCGAAACCATGGTTTTCTGGGTAGCAAACGACGACGACGGGGCGACGGCGACGCGTCGGCGTGCCTGCCGTGATCACGGACGTTAACGAGCCGCTATCGTGTGTTAATTCCAGACAGCGTTAAACCCCGGGAATTCCAATATCGCGATCGGCCGGCCGGGATTTTTCCCGAGAAGTTGTTTACATATCGTTTCATCGACGACAAAACCGACGCGCGGGCTGATGTTCTCGGGATCTAATTGGTGTCGGGCACCGCGCGCGCTCGCGCGAGTTCTCCGTGCTTCAAGCGGCGGCACGACACACACTACCCTTTTATTATTCCCTCAAAATAATCCGGGCGTACACGTTTCTCAGTAATACAGATGTTATCCGCCGCATCAGAAATGCTCATTAATTAATTCAGGCACAGATACGTTTCTACCCGAGTTCTATTCTTTCGTCGTAACACCTTGGTACGGGGCTGTTGCGTGGAGGATGCATAGGCGCGATCGAGATACGGCTCCGAAAATTTTCTTTCTTCTCCCGACATTTTGAGATCATCGTGAGAAGGGGGAATAAGAGTACAGTGGATTACGAAAGTGATCCTGTGCTTTACTTTTATTTCTTATTAATTTATTTTTTGTTGGCAGTGTTAGACGATGATTAAGGTACTTTCTCTTAATTTGTATTATTACCTGCAAGGAAGAACGTGATTTTTATGAGCTTTAATTTGTTTTAAATCATAACGACGTTTGTTGATTTTATTAATAAAATTTTTAATATAATTCCATTATCGTCTAATAAAATCTAAATTATTTATTTCAGTTTTAAAAGAAGTTTTGAGAAAGGAGTGTAGATCCAAGCTAAATTAATAATTCATAATTTTATTGAATGTTTAAAACATCGCTGTATTGAAGAATTCAACTGGCTGGCAAGAGAAAAGAATACCTTTTATACCAATATTATTTTATTCAATTATTTTTTACTTTGCACAGTTATTTCATACAATTAATTTGTACCACCACTTTATACAATTAATTAGTACCAGAACTTTATACAAGTATTTTATACCCATCACTTTATACAATTAATTTTGTACCACCACTTTGTACAAGTATTTTATACCCATTACTTTATACAATTATTTTGTACCACCCCTTTTACACATTTATTTTATATTGTAACTTTATAAAATTATTCTGTACCATCGCTTTATAAAATTCTACTGTACCATCACTTTATACAAGTATTTTATATCCACCACTTTATACAATTATCTCGTACCCCCACATTGTACAATTATTTTACACCATCCCCTTACACAACTATATTCTACCGCCACTTCGCCCACTTACTTCGTACAACAACTCCACACAGTTACCTCGGCACAACTATCATCCCACATCTTCGACGATAGACAAAGCGCGCGAGACAAAAACTTGCAAAGTAGGTCGACGATAAAAATCGTTCAAAAGCGAGACGATCAATTAACGACGGATCAGCCGGACCCGAACGAATCGTCCGGTCAAAGTTCAGATCGCAGGCTGATCGGCCGTTCAGCGGGAAACAAAAGGGCGTCGAACGTTTTCCGGCTGGCCCTAAATGGCCGTCTCTAATCGTGGAACAGCCTGCGCACAAAAGGCGCGAACGTTAAAGAGAGACGTAGGAGAGATCGCCCGCCCGATCTTGTACAGCAGCCCTTCCTCTTCGGCACACCTGAAAAGATCGTTAATCTTCGACGAGATGATAGTTATATTGTCCTGTCACGGATACGGAGGAGTGTCGTTCGTGCTCAGACCGGGGTGGGTACGGGGTAGGGGAGAACGGGAAGATAATGCCGCGGGAAAACGTTCCTTTTTTCGCGTGTCGAGATGTAATTTCAATAAATCATGGATAAGTGGTTGCACGGCCCCGTAGGCAGGGGGATGGCGGGGGTGCGCGCGCGCGCCACGAGCACCGCGAGGCAGCTTGCGAATTTGGTGTACCAACGGCGGGGCCGGATTAATTTATCGTCGCGCCATCGTTTACACGTATGACCTTTATTTTTACATCGGCCCTTCGTTTTTATTTGTCGCGTTTTCCGGCCACGCTTTCCGACCAATTATTGGCCTTGGCCCGTATTACTAGCTTCCGTGGCCATTTTGGGGTGGTAAATAAGGGATGCAGGATTTTCCTATATACTATAAAATAGAAGAAGTATTTCTAGATAAGATGGAACGAACTTTAATAATTATTTAACATTTATATTCATTTTTAAATTGAAAAGTAGTCGGTAGAAAAATTGTATATTAATTTCTCTAATTCCGTTTCTTTAGAAATTGAATAAAAAGATATTGTTTTATATTTTATAAGAATTGTATTATCTACTGAGAATAGAAATTGTAAAATATAGTTTTTGTTAGCTGGAGGATTCCATGCGTTTGCGATCAAAATTATTAGACATACCTCGAAGCTATAAAAATATTTTGGTATTTTAATCATAAATCATAATTTTATTAAATAAAATTGAGAAGGTGCTATTTAGAAATTCTTCAAACTTAAAATTAACCTCTCTGTTATTAAATAACAAATGATTTTTTGTAATTAAAGCTTGCTGTTTGCGTCTCGTCTATACTTTATTTCATATATCGTTGATACGATAGTTTTCCCGATTTAATTTATAACAATCGTGGTCTCGTTACAACAGGCGACGTCGGACAACACGTTCGACGTCGCCCGACTCTTTCGTTCTCCGGGGCCCCGCGCGCATTAAATCTTGGTCACTGATCAGCTGCCAAATTGCAGCGGCTCCGCGGCAGCTGCGCGGCTCGATTTCGTCACGTTTTCACCCGGTGGAAATTTATCGTCCCGGTTCCGGATTCGCGTGTACCCGTGCACGGCGTAGCCTGTCAGCGGCCACTTGAAATAATCCCTTAATTATTTCTGCGCGGAGCGTTACAAAATCCACGCGGCGGCGCTCGGCGGCGCGCCTTATTTCACGCGGCGTAAGGAGGGCCACGTGAGAGCACGTGCCGCGAGAGGAATGCCGGCGTAAAAAAGGCTCCCGAAGATCCCGCCCGATAGGGAACGCGGTCATATCTTCGGTTAACGCCGGGGCCTCGTTCGTGGTTGTCGCGCGCGAGGCAGGCTCGTAAGCGCGAGCCTAAGTGCACGCGCGCGCGACGACGCGAACGGTTAAGTATTCACCGTTTAACGAGCTTTTCTCCGCGCCTCTGCCGACACCGACTCGCCGACTGTTTGATCACGGGATCCTATATCAGCGCGGGGGGGAATTTATCTCACGGGGAAACAGAGGGCGAGGCGTTCGCCGTCCTAAGTGAATTTGCGCTGCTTAAATCGCGACTAATCGCCGCTCGAATTTACCATTTTTTATTCCTCGGCGAGTCCCTTTGCCTTTTTATCTCCGTTACGCGTTCGGAGGCGAGCTGAAAATATTCTTTGACACGTTTCGGGTAATTTCGTAATTTTTTAAATTTTTTGGTAATTTTTGCATCTTGTAAGAATTATAAAAGCGTTCTGTTATTAGTATGTGTGTTTGATTTTGGTAGGTAGTGTGGATATTGAGCTTAGAAAATTATTTTAAATTAATATTGCGCATATTAATTAGTAGCAAAATAAAGTTTTGAGGAGCTCAGTCAGATAAAAATGTCTTTCCTCTCTAAATAATTTTAATAAATCACACATACACAATATAAACATTTTTCTTCTATCCTATTAAATTTTATCAAAAATATATAACAGAACTGTAGTATAATAATGACAAATCAGCATCGATTTTTAAATAAAAACGCTCCGTCAATTTTCGCAACGCGGCCGCCTAATGTCTGCGACGTTCGACAACGTCATTTGTCGGCGAAACGAAGTAAACGATCGTTACACGTACATCCGCACAAAGTCCAACTATATCACGGATCGCTGATCTTAGGTTAACCCTCGGCGGAGAGTCCAGATTCCGCCTACGGAGTATTCAATTTGAGCGGAGCGAATTGCAAATTCTCACCGACTGCCCGCGGGCTTATTATCGCACTTTGCCGGCTCGAAACATCCAGCGAAATTGCTGCCTCTATCCGGGCCGATTTCCCCTTACGCAATGATTCCTGCCGCGATTTCCAGTAGCGACGCCTAATCTTTGCCACTCCTTCAGCTACCTTCTTCCTTCGATAAACAACCATGTTCGTCTGCATTCTACAACCTTGGGTAAACAGCAGTTTAGCGGCGCGCTTCGGATGCTAAGGATCTTTGCGCTACATGGAGATATTTGTCGACTTTAACATAATATAGATGATGCTATAATAATAATTAGATAGGTAAATTAATAAATAAATAGAAGAAATAGGTAAATAGATATAGAGGTGAATAGAATAAATAGAATAAGCAGAATAAGTAGAATAAATAAATACGTAGTAACAAATAGATAGATATATAAATAAATAAATAGGTAAATAGAGCAAATAGATATATAGATAAATAGATACATATATAAATTAATAAATAGGTAAATACAATAAATAGAAACGTAGTAATAAATAGATATCCTTAAATTCTTTCAATATTTCCATTATTTGAAATAACACCAACTTATTTTTATTATAAATGCATAAAGTTTTATTAATGACATTTTAAAGAATACAATTTAATTTCCAGAAAGTTTCTTATAAAATTCGCATTAATTAGCTTTCGCTCTGAAAAATTAATAATAATATACGTACCATTTGAATAAATTATTGCCGGACCCTAATTACTAACACAATGCCTCTAGCACAATAAAAGCAGACTTTTATGGGAAATAAAAATTACATCAATCGATTATAAAATCCACAAACCAAATATAAATTTTTACTCCTTCCATTACGATTTAAATCATTTCTTATAATTGCCAATTCCGTAAAGCAAACGAAATAAAATAAATTTCCCCGGTTTAAAGATCGTCCGAATAAAAGCGCAGGTATTTGAACCATCGACGGACACCATAGGCCTCCCACGGATCGGAGAATCCCGAGGCTGCCGAAGATCAGAGACGATTCATCGTCATTAATTGATCGGTTCCGAAAAGGAACGGCCGCGGTGAGACGAGGAGCGGCCAGGGGGGGGGGGGGTGTAGGGTTATTAAAAATGCTCTGAAATATCCGACGGATTAAATCGTCTCATTTGCATAAGATACGGTCACCGTAAACACGAATTTATGAATATGCGAACGTATAGATTCGAGACCGAACAGGATAACTGCTAATAAAGGCTCATCCAGGCAGCAAATAATGAGAGGGTCCCCTGGGTGGTGTTGGTGGTGGTGGTGGTGGTGTGGCGCCACGATATCCGACTAAATATCTCGCATATACGAGCTTATACTATACGCTACATTATTGCCGCCAGATACGTTGTAAACGTTCCTTATTCAATGAACTTGGCCTTTTCCTCGCGTGCGACTCTCGCGAACCATAACCTTCCATGCTGCGACCGTTTTCGTGGAATCGTTAATGCCCTCTCTCTCTCTCTCTCTCTCTCTCTCTCTCTTCTCATTCTATACGAGTCAACGTCTTGAATTTTAATTGCCGGTTTTTAATACCCACACGTCAACTTCGAGCGCTGATTTCTCAAACAGCCGAATTCCTGCCTGTCCGCGAGCGAGCGAGCGAGCGAGTGACTAAAAATATACGAATTCATTCGGCTGATTTTCTCCATTTGTTTTGGCTGCATTTTTTGGACAAATTACTTTATTCCGTTGTGTTAGGTTCGTCCACTATTATGTGGATAATAGTTACTTTTAAGTAAAATATAATCTATTTAGGAAATATTTCAAGCAACAAATGTTCGTCTGAAATAAATTAAGTGTCTATAAATCTGGAATATCTTTCACTTCATTTAATTTCAAATTTTTATTTCAAATTTTTATTCGAGCAGAAAATTGACGAACAAACCGTGCCAGAAAAATGGCAAATACGTGGAACATAGTCTCAAGACAACCGAGGCAAAGGGCCGTGGGTTGTAAAACAAAGGGCACCGGGAAAGGTTGCGGCACCAGAGGCTAGCGTAGCACAAATCAATTAGCGAGGTGGGGGGCCTCGGGGCTGTTCGGGCACCGCGCGGTACAGTACCCTTTCTCGGTCACTCAAACCCCGGATACACCCTTCTTCTCGCGGTGTAACGAGTTACCCATGGCCTTTCCATCCGTTTCCCTCTCTTTACCGGCGCCGGGTCGAGCCAACCAGCCGGTGCGAATACAGATTGCGTTTCAATCTATACGCTAACGAGTGTTTAGTGTTTACCGAACCGCGCGCGCGGAGCGCCGACCGCCTTTGCTTTGGTCCATAATTTCCGTGGCCGAGTATACAATGAGCGGCCGGGACCCGGGGTTGGACCGTCTCCGGAACCGCCTTGAAACATCGTTTACTTTCGATCCGGAAGAAGGGCTGGCAAGGAGAGGAGGGGGGGAGCAAGGGTCTGTGTTCTGCGCGTGAACATTTTTAATAAACGGATCACGCTCTAAGGACCGTCACACCATGGCCCACAATACAATTAGTCGGCGGACCTGCAAAATAATTATTCCCGGACGAAATAACGACTGTGACGCTCTCGCGACGGAAGTAACGCTTAGAAGAAGGTTTTCTCAATAATTGCGAGCGACCCGACGATTGTTTATACCTGGGAAAACTAGTTTTTTTTTACGGTCGCCGATACGCTGTTTGACGCGGGAAACTGCGGAGGACGGATCAAAGGAAATTTTATTATTTTATCGTATATTTCGACTGCGGAGTTCGAGAGCGAAATTGTAAAATGGAATCTGGTGATTATGCTGAAATAGTTTGGTAAATAGATATTGTTGGATCAAGTAGATAGGCTTAGTAGATGAAGGAGATGAAGTGGTAGGTTTCTGAATAATTTAATTGCAGTTTAACCTATCCGGTTGATTTTTTGGTTATACCAGAATTTTAATTTGTAACAATGATTCCATGCAGAGTCTATTAAGTATGCATATTATTATAATAATTTCTTCTAAATCGAAATCAAATATGAATATTATTAATTTCTCTTAAATCGAAGTAAAATATGAATATTATTAACTTCTCCTAAAAGGAAGTAAAGAAAAATTAAATTAATCTGTCAACAAACTCCAGAAACAAAAGCGAATAAAGACAGCGCAAGAATCAAAAATTATCTTATCCTATTCAGAAAAATATTAATAAAAAATAAGTGGTAATCAACGCAACATGAAAGTAGTGGTATAAGGGGTTAAATCGCTTATTACCCGGTGCCGATCTCCCCGCGCAGAGATAATCATAAAACAGGTTTCCGAATTGACAGCATTATGCCCGGTTACGATATCGAAGTGGTTGGGAACGTTTAACGAGATCGCATACACCCGGCCAGGAAATTCCGGGGACGACATAACCGTCTTTAACGGGCCCGGCGACTGATAAAACCGTAAAGTTCATTGTAACCGCGGCAGTCGTTCGAAGCGGCCCGCCCGATCGGATGGAATATCGACGAGCGGCGGCGGCGGCGGCGGTGCGCGCGCGAGTCCCACACGGAATTCGTGGAACGCGGGACCGAAGGCGACAGATTCGATGTTTCGTTCGGCCCCGGGGGAACACACGCGTTTCGCTCACGCGGGGCCGACTCGAACCCCTTCGAAATCCCATCGGCAGATCGGCGGCGCGGCGCGCGGCTCCGTGCTACGGTGCTCCTCTCTCCCTCCCCCCTGCCCCGAACACACGGGGCCCATAAATATCGAATTTTTATTTTGAATGGGAAAACGAACGATCGGTCGATGCCGCGCGTCCCTGGCCCACACTAAATCAGCGTTACTTTATTAAGTATTACCTTTAGTTAACAGATACTTAATCAAAAGGTGCACGCCGTACGCCACTAATTTGACTTTGGCCCCCATAAATATTCGAGGACCGTCGGCCCTATGCCGCGGACCGGCACACACCGGCCACATCGGCAACGGGCTCTCTCTCTCTATCTCTCTCTCGTTCTCTCTCGATCTCTTTCTCTCTGTTTCTCTCTCTCCCTTTCGACCCAACTCTGCCCTCGAAATACCAGACGCACCCGGACGTGAACAACGACGGATGAATGGGCGACCAATGGCTCTGTTCCGATAAAATACTCCTGTAATTAAATGCGAGGCGGCAGCATTTGTTTCGCTGTCTATGCACGTTCCTACGACGCGGCGTATCGATCACCACGGTTTTCGAAATTTTCAACCGGGTCCATGCCGATAGGTCCCGGACCAAAGGCGGCCACCCGAACAAGGGCGCGGCAGCTGACCGTGCCCCCTTTTTTCCACCCGTAGACAAATGGTCCCTCAAATTTTTTAGATAAAAAGGGTTGTCGTGCTGCACACACACACGCTCCTGGACGCCGCGCCGATACTCCGTTGGATTTCGAGAGAGAGAGAGAGAGAGAGAGAGGTGGATCATGGCGATGCAGACAGTGGATCGTCAGGTACTTGATGACTGAGCTGTGGATTTCATGGCGGCTGTCGGTGCATTAAATATTAACCCCTTGCACTGTGATTACGTGTCAGACTAGTGACGAACATCTTGTACAGAGTTTAATGACTAAGAATTGTTTCTTTTAGGCTGAAATAAGGGTTGAATTTTCTGTTAGAAATTATTAAAGAAATAATTAAAGCAGTTTTGAGAGGTATGGTAGTGCGAGGGGTTGATGCTACAGTTAGTCTTGTTAAAGTTAAATGTCTATAACTGTATTCAATCATTTTTCATAAAAGTGTCTCCATACTAGGTTAAGTATTAATATCGACAGATGCACTTAAAAATAAATGATTTAAAAAATGAGAAAAGTGTCATTTTACCGTAACAGGTTCAGTATTAGTATTGTCAGATACACTTAGAAATAAATAATATCAATCACCTAATAAAACGTTAAAGAAACGAAGCCAAAATTCTGAGGTCTGAACAAGGCTTAGAAATAAATGCTTTAAAAAATAAAAACACAGTCCTTTGACCGTAGCATATTAACTATTAATATTGACAAATGCAAAAAAAGCAAAGCCAAAGTCCCAAGATCCAAACGAAGCTTTACTTGAAACCGCATAGGGGAAGGTGGCGGTGGAAATTTCGCGCCTCGCCGTAGGAACGGTGATGATTTTTCGCAAGGCCTCGGTCATCGTGACAAAGTGTTTTACGCCGGTTTCGAGAATCGATACGATCTCGGTATCACCGTTCCGCCGATTGCGCGAATATCAATGACTTCTGGGAACGGGGAGAGTCGGGATGGATTCGAGGGAAGAAGTATGCAAACAAGAAGAAATAATTGCAATCGGATATTCGGAGGCCGAGGCGCGATAGAAAGAGAGAGAAAGCGATAGAGAGAGAGAGAGAGGGAGAGAGTGAGAGAGAGAGGCCCCGAAGGTGTATCGTATCGGCGGTGGACGGTGGTTATTGACGACCGACCGAAGCGGTGGCGATGCATTGGCGGACGAGCATAAATTCTGCCTCCCCCCGAACTGACCGTTGCGTTTTTCGATGCGTCTTAAATTGCCTGGCAACCGTATTCTCACTCTCGTGGCAAAACCACACGAGAGCGTGCGCGCGCGCGCGCGCGCGAGAGCGCGGGGACGCATGAAATAAGAGGCGACGCGGCCCATTAATCAACGTATTTATAGATGAAGTCCTTTAAATGCAAACTGAGACGTACCCGGCGATTACTGTTTCTTGAGAAAAAAGGACACCCTCGCGAGCTCCCTCCTTCTCCTCCTCCTCCTCCTTCGAGAGAGAGAGAGATCCTCTTCCTCCTACAATGATCCTTGGATTAGCGGCCGAAGTGCACCGGCTTCGAACGATCTAATCCGGGGACCGAGCCAAATCTTTGCCGTCCTAGCTGGCTTCGTTGATTAATATTGCTATTGCACCTCTGCGTTAAAAGATACATTGCTGTTACTTCATTTTACAGCTGATACTTCACTTTTGTTATTGAAATTTGTTCGATGAAAATTTTAGAAAAGCTGTGATTATTGTTCGATTTTATTAACTGAGCTCGATGCACTGTTCATGGAGCAATTGCATGGATAATTGCAATTACATATGAAAATGTATTAAAATGATATTAAAATGTACTAAAATGATATTAAAATGTACTAAAATTTCTTTCCAAAAGATAGAACTCTTATCAATATTTCTGCAATCATTTTACATGAAGCTGTTGATTAAAAATCACCTTTTATATATATAATAATTTTTAAAAAAAATTATTCAATTATACTACCGAATGTACCATACGATTAAAATGGCCTCGGCTATAATTGACTGATAAAGAACATCTGTTATAAATTCTTAAAGAATTATGAAATAATGCACCGCATTAAACGTGCCAGCAAAGTGCGCAACTTTTAGTATCACAGCTATAGTGATCGAGAAAGTGCAACAAAGCGACCGAACGAGTGGGATCGACGCGATCGGCCCCGAAGAAAACGGCGGTGCCGCATCGGTGTCCGGGCTGGAACAAGGCGATCGTGGCCGGTGGCGCGGAGTAGGGGGTGGGCGAGTTAGGTGCATCGTCGGTCCCCGGCGATAAAGCATTTTTATGTCTTTCCTTGCTGTTTGATTTCGAGATTAGCCGGGAATTTTGGGCGAACCCGCATATCACCGTGATTTACGTGTGGAACCTGGCCGGTTTCTGGTTTAGGGCCGGGGTATACGAGCGGGGCGGAGGGGAGGGAGAGGGGGCTCTTACGGGGCTCTTCGGCGAGGCAACGGGAGGGGGTTGGTGGTGGTGCTCGCGGCGAGGCGGTCACCGTGCGGCGCACCCCGGCCGAAAAAGGTAGAGAATTCTCTTAAATTTCAAATTTATACCCGACGCGCTGTCATAATCTTGATTCTGACACCTGGCCGCGAAGCTATTTGTTCGTTCGCCCCGTTCCGCGCGGGCGCTGCACGGTGGGCTTATTTGTCAGCCGGCTTGCGTGAACTCGAAGGAAACCCGCGACGGGGTAAAAGAAACGAAAAAGGGCCGACGAGCATGCAACGCCGGGGCCGGCGTCGACGACAAATTGGAGCTTCGCTCTCTCTCTCTCGGTCTCTCTCTCGGTCTCTCTTTGCTGACGTTCGAAAACAGAAGGGGAGGACACTTCTCGCTCGAGTGGACGATTTCCGACGAGATCGCGTTCTCGCGGCCGCACGAAACCGATTTGTTTATCCTTGCTGTCGCTCGCGGACGAGCTACCGGAGACGGCCTGCCGGGGAACAGGTGCCGAGGCGTGCTCTCCACGACCCGTCGAGACCTGTCGTTTTCTTAAAATAGGCGAACAGCGGATGGTCGGATTAGCGAACGATTTTTCATCGATTTATATTAAAAAAACTCCTGAATAAATTGAATAGTATTTAGTAATTGTAGTAGTAACATATAGCAACTGCAATGACATCTTTAATTAAACTAAACATACACATACGTGGCAGTCGCTCTGAAGAAGTTAACCTTCCAAGGTGTTAAAGAAATTTAATCACTCAATGAGAATAAAATATCATTTTCCACAACGATAGTTCTCAAATTGTATCGCGAACAATATTCTCCAAATATTTAATACAAGCAAAAATAAAATCACTAATGAATTATCGAAAAATTGTTTACAACTCTCGAAACTCTGAAACTTGTATTTGAAAGCTTCTACATTAATTATCTAAATATTAATAGCATTTCTAACTGTGTATTTCGATCGTGCTTACAATGTCTCTCAATTATGAATAATAATCACGAGAGAAGGAATAATAAAGTTTTCAGGTGTCGCGTTGGAAGACGGTAAATTCGAGGCCCTCGGCGTCCATTCCCGGAAGTCACGGGAGCATCGGTCGCACCACGCCTAGGCTTTTTGAGTGATTTAATGGCGGGGAATGTCGATTTTGTAGGGTACGGGGCGAGAGCAAGAGAGAGAGAGAGAGAGAGAGAGAGAGAGAGAGAGAGAGAGAGGTGGTGGGACACGTTCGATCGGGATACCTTAGGTCGAGGATATTTTAGGTGGTACCGAGGGGCAAGCACTGGTTGCCCTCCCGGTGCGAGGACGATTTAAGGTCTACTGGTTGGGCCCAACGCTCGCTCATGGTGGTCTATATCAAGACAGAAGATCCACTCGATATCATCCCGGCACCCCATATCGTTCTTATATACCCCGCTCACGGGGCTTATTTCCACGTTGCGCTGTTCTCCTCCTTGTCGTAATTCAATATTTTACTTAATAACTCCGGCGTGCAGCTCGCCTTTCTTTTATTACTGAACCGATCATCGGACGTGTTCCAGCGAACAACTGGATGGTGTTCATTGTGACTGTGTTTTAGAATTGACGAGATGGGGATATTATTGTTCTTTAATAAAAGGAGTCAAGTGTTTTGGTAATATAATTAAAAGTCGGTTGAATTTATGTTGTATATAAGGGAAGGATGAAATGTATAATTATGCAGCGGAATTTGTATAGAGATAGTCAACTAAAATATTTATAATTATAGTACGTATAATATTCAATAATTATTTGAAATCTATGAAAATTATTTGAAAACTGAGATGGAAATCTGGGGCGAAATAATTGGAGAAATATTTAATCAAGTTAGAAATAAAATCTAGTCGCTCAAATACACATTAACAATACTCTTACTAATTTTATTACAATTGTTCTTGAAACCAGGGTTGGACATTTATAATATATTTAGAAATTTATAGCTCGCTTTTAAAAAATCAGCAGTAATTGTGCTGCAACTTCTTACGCTTTCACAGTAATTACAATTAACTACACTTGTTCAACCTAGCGCTGTTTATTGTTCACTCCCGTATTAGTTCACCATAATAAAGACGCACCGACGCTATTAATTGTTGAAAAATACCACTCGATTAACAGCGGGTTCAATCAATCGCGTCCTCCATCGACCATTAGATTCTCTTATGGGTTTTCCAGACGAGGGCATCCCGTTGGATTCCCCGGAATCATGTTACCCATAAAATCGCGGTTATATAATTAATCGCGCATTAACATACGGCGACGACGATCCCGCAAGTTGTCGCCCCGGCATTTATCGCCAGTTTCATCTCGGCTACATAACGATAAATCGGCGACCAATTAAACCGGCCGGGATTTTAGAGTTTAGAGCCCGTGGAACGATTCCTCGATAGCCGCGATTCCCGGGGCCTCCACTCCTCCCTCCACCCCCCTCTCCCCTCCTGTCGGGGCCCCGCACAGTAATTTGATCGGCAACATTTTCGACGGGTATAGACGCGGTTCCACGAAATTATAGATCCTCACGATTCCGGCTCGATTTCTCCGAAACAAATATCCACCGGGCCGATTCATCGTACGGCGAACCCCGCCGTACGATTCTCTACGCTTTCAAAATATCGGATCTTAAGAGTTAAGAATTCAGTACCAAGAAACGCTGTTTTATTTGGGACGATGTTTAATGATCGTAAAAGGTGTAATATTTATTTTTGGAGATAAAAAATTATTATACGTTCTTCGTTAAGACAGATAATATTTTTGCAATTATTAATACTTGGGCAGTGGAATTAGGAGGTCTCTCTGTTTTGAATGATCGAATAGAAAAATTTGTATGCTAAATAATATTGTAATTTCTTAATCTTATTAAGATTTTGATGGAGTACAAATATTGAAGAAGTAACTAATGCCATGTATGACAGCTTCGAAATTTTTATTTTATTAAGTAAAATACTATAATTCTATAATATTTCTTAAATTGTTCACTCGATGCTGAAAGTGTTAAAATAATTAATAACAAGCAAAAAACTGCGTGAAGTAATTATTGCGTTAAATAATAAGACCTATATTATAGAATATTTAAAAAAAATCGTTCTTCACACAGTCAACTACATAATTTCTTCAATTGCATAGAACATAATCCCTAAAACAAATAATTAATAATGTGAATCTACTTATTACCCCAAAGCATAGATTAGAAGTGGCTAAAAATTTGCCTCAGAACCTCGTAAACCCATTTCTGAGGACTGACACAGTTCCATGACCAACCATTAACCATTAATTAACGGAAGAAGGACAAGTGGCTAAACAGGTGTCCATTGATTTATCAGGAACGCTTCGACGCGTATCGCGACGTCTTTGCTCACGTGATGCCGAACTTGTCCGCCGATCACGCGATCATTAATTTTAATGACGCGCGGCAACGGGCGTAGAAAGAAGCCGCGCGCCGATTAATCGCAACGGTCGCGTGAAGATTTTTCTGTAAACTCTTCCGCGAACGGGATTGGTTTTCATCAGGTGAAATATCGTCAGCGCTGCGGCGGCAGCGGCGGCTCGTTAACGCGTCTCCAATTAATCCTTATCAACCGGGTCCCGGGCTTCTCACTCGACCGATTCACACGTCGAGAACACGATCCGTGGCGGGCGTGTTACAACATAATGGCTCTGAACGACAGGTGGAGAGAGAGCGAGAGAGAAAGAGAGAGAGAGAGAGAGAGAGTGAGTGGAGGGGGGGAAGGGAGTACGAGGACGGGTTGAACTCTGAATTCTGAAAGAGCAAAGAAAGAAGAAAAGTGGCGAAATACGAAAAAGGCAAAACAACCGAAAAGGAAACACGCGAAATGGCGAAATCGTAGGAATAAAGGGAGGAGGTGGTGGAGGTGGAGGAGGCGAAAAGCGTTGAACAAGTTGAAGCCGCTCGTTAGCACGCGGGAGGGACTTCCGGCCGTCTTTTTCTTCCTGTTTGCTTTTCCTTCGACCGGTCGAAAAAAAAAAGAAAGAAAGAGAGAGAGAGAAAAGAAAAAAGAAAGAAAGAAAACAGAAAAAAGAAAGAAGCGGAGAGCGGCGTAGAGAAAAAAAAAAGAAGCGCGCGGAGGAGAAGCGTTACAAGACCGCAGAAAAGCTATATTACGAAAAATTTTCCCGTCATTAGCACCGCGGCAGATAAGTGCGGGCGCTTGCGCCCCGCGCGGTCCCTCCCTTCGCGGGCGCGCACGCGAGCCCTTCCCGCTCGCTCGCTCGCTCGCTCGTTCGCGCGCGAGTGCCGCGAAGCGGGGTGTAACCCGCTTGATCCACCGGCATTAAAAGTCAAATGCAACAGATCCATTCACCGGCTATAATTACTGGGGAGACTCGGGGAAAACGGCACGCATAAAAGCGCCGTTATTAAAAATTTTTAAACGTCTATTAATTACTCGCCGTTATGCCCGCGGACCGCCACCAAGAACTGTATAAAATGCATTTAATTATCGCGCCCGGAGCTTGAATGGGGGAAATCAATGGGTTTCCCTGTGGCAAAGCGGGCGGCGTCGGCGGTGGCGGCGGCAGGGGCGGGCAGGGGCGACGGGGGCACACCCGAGTGCTTTTTTTTCAAAACCTCAATTTGTTGCTTCCACCGTTCACCCTCGAACACCCCGACCACCTCCCCCCCCCCCCTCTTTCCTGTTACGTCCTTGTACACCCGTACCCCTCCTCGGCCTCTCCGCCCCTCCTCACACCCCCTCCTCCTCCTAACCCCTCTTACCCCCCCGCAACGCCATCAGTGGCTGTGCCGGGGCAGCCAGTAATGAGGGCGACACCTGAATCTGTGATTACATCGCGGCAATGAAAAGTAATTTGTCGATTCACGGCACGATGGACCGGTTCGATACCCGCTACCGCAATTTTCTACGGTTTCACCGGTGAAAAACGTCACGCCTTCGCCTCGTCCGTCCCCTCTCCCTCCCCCCCTCCTTTTATCAAGCATCGTTCCCCCGGTGGCTAGAGCACGATACCGTTTCCTTTTTTTCCTCATTAACGCTGTGGCCCGTTTCGTTCGAACCCGCGGCAGCGCGCCACTTCTCGTATCGATGCCGTTTATTGAGCAATTTGCCTCTCGCGAGCGTCGCCTTGCGAACGCGGGCGCTGAGCAATTAATTCTGAACGGGGCACGATTATGCCGTGAATCGGGCTCGATTACGATTCCCCGTTCTCCCCCTATCGCCATTGTGCTGTTCGATGACGCTTCGAACACTGCTGTTTTGTGCCTTGGACGCCGATCTTTTATTTTTTTTTCTTTTTCGGCCGGTGCAACAAGTTAGACCACGTGCGCGGCGCTGCGGTTTTGTCGTTGTTTGTTGGCGGGTCTGGTAGGTGGATTTAAAGCTGTTTAGGGTTGTTGCGAGTTTCTGCGTGTTTTGTCATCGCTGCGATTTTATATTTTTTATTTAGTTTTTATTGTTGCCTTGAATTATGTGAGAGTTTTATAGTAGAATGCCATTTTGTATATCGTGTGCAATAGTTGTCAGAGATTAATAATTAAATTCTTATGCTGTTATAAAGTAATATACTCTTATAAAATAATAAAACTATATTTTATACTAAAGTAATAAACCTATATTTTATTATAAAGTAATCTACGATTTTAAAGCTTTTAATAGCAGATTATTGATATTTTAGTAAAAAATGGGCATTGATTTTATATATTTTTAAACTTGGCTGCTGTCGTTAAAGATATGAGCTTGCCCAATAATCGAAACTACAGATATACAAACAATTCGAATATAAAATAAAATATCAAATAAAATATGAAATAAATCAACTTAAAAATCTCGAAATATAAAGAACGACAGCGCTTCCGATAAATAATGAAACGCGCGAGCAGAGAAGCCGACGGGTTTCGGAAATCGTTGGATGCAATATTCAGATGGTTCGGCGACGAACAAGAAAGGCGTAGCATATTTACAGGAAACTTTCCTTGTTAATTTAGCATATACGGTACCACGGGGTGTTTCCCCACTCTTAAGGTGAAGTAGCATCGAAGACGAGCCCGTTCACGAGCCATCTTTCGAGGTACCTCGAACCCACCCACCCCCCTCGACCCATAACTCAGAAAGCTTCGGTAACCGAACATACAAGACACGTCCACCGGGCTCCTTCGGTTCTCTATCCCCGGTGTGCTGCGCCGTGTATACACACGTGTACTCACACGGACAGCCAATAACATATATCTCCGGTGTGCACCATCCAAAGAGCAGAAACTCCAGAAGTGTCACCGAGAGCGAACTTGGGTCGCTCGACCTGGGGGGTTCGGGAACGATACCGCTTACACATTGTTGACCCGCGGCTGATATATCGCCTCTTCTACTGGCAAGCGGTTCTCAGCCCGGGCCCCTATCGACCCGATCGATGGCCCGGCGATCTAAGCCACCAATACCGGGCAACCGATATCTCGATCCACTCGGGGCGACGCACTTTCTTCGGTCGACGCGAACGTTTCTCACCTTCGGGCGATCGATCATACCCGGACTGTTTTCGAAGCAAGAACAGGCATTGTTTTATATTATCCATTTTATTCGTTCTAGGCATTGGCAGAAATAAGCTTTGGTTTTTATTGTAAACGGTGTGCTGAGATAAATATTTTTGGCTATTTTATTTAGTTTAGAAATTACGATTTATATTATGATTGGTTGGAATAGATTTTATGGTTTTTATAAGTTACAGTTGTGTAAATTACAAGTTGTTTTTGAAATAAAAGTTGCATTGATTATAAGATATTGGAATTAAATCTGGCGCCTTGAATTATTTTTAAATAATAGGACAATGCTCTTAATATTTTTACTATCCTATACCTGAGCTCACAAGAAGACAGATATCAGAGAAATCAAAATTCCTCTCTCAATTTTCTACATTTTACTCTCAGAGATTTTTCTACAATCGATGAACGATTTACACTCTTCTCTCGCCTACAAAAATCTCTCAAAGATAATCTTACATTCTCACCATAAAAATATGCAAATATATTCACACTTTCTACCGAAACAAAGTCAAGGCTCCCCGCTCGTAAAAGCGACGTATCCCAGCTACTCTTTCACTCGAAAAAAGAATTCCGATTTTTCCGTTCCAAAAGACAGTCCTTACGACAGTTGCAAAAACATTTCGAGAATTTTAACGACCGCGGTAAGACGCTGGGCGGAAGAGTGCCGGCGTATTCGACAGGTCGGCCGTGAAGAACTTTACGATTCGGGAACTCCGCGGGAAGAGGGCTAGGTAGAAGGGCGCGCACGCAACTGGCTGATCATTAAATTGAGAACCAATATTGGCAAGGTTCTGTGGCGCAGCTGCCAGGAACATAAACATACGAGACTCGTATAGCCCGCTGGAAGGGCCACCGATGTAGATACACGCACACGTGTATACACAGAAACATATAGACACCACACACACATATGTATACACACAGCACACGTAGAATACGTAGGATACGTAGGATAGACGTTGCCGTGTATATACACGTACACAGCGGCGCGGTGTAAGAGCGGGACGTGGCCAGGCGCGAGATGCAAAGCACTAATTTGTAACCAAGTTGTCGCCCTGGTTTGACACTGCAGTAAATACGAGGGTGATAGCGTTGTATATCACTGGGCCACCACCACCACCACCACCACCACCATCCACGGTTCGTACCCGTTCGCATCAGGTACCGAACGGTCTTCGAGGATCGTTCCCCGGCTCTCCTTTCGTTTCTTTTCTTCGACGCCCGATAGCCGCCGCATCTACTCCGCTAAATCATCGATGCGTTCCTCCGCTAATCGCCGCACCGCCGCGCCACACATAATCTTCGACCTTCTGCGGCAACATCCTCGAGAGTCCACGGTTAATTTACGCGCGTCGTTCCTCTTGCGAGAGGTCCCCCTCGCGGACGATCCTCCGCTCGGAATCGGTCGAATTGATCAATGGTCTTGTTCTTGAGAGTTTTAGAATTAGCATCGAAGTGTTATAATTAACGTTGGATGAAATTGAAGTTGTTTTTTAGATTGGGTAAAGAGTGTTGAAAGGGGGGGGGGGTGTAGATATAGTACGGTGGAAATTGGGTTATTATAATTAATAAGGGAAATAGGAGTAATGATTGAATTGATTAGTTGATCAGTCTTTTTATCATTTAACCCTTTGGACTATAATAACGAAGCAGACTGGTGATTATAATATATTTTAATTTCGTCTAATTCATATATTATTAATTTCTTCTAAAACGAAATCAAATTTAATTCTTCTATTATCAAAGTCTAGAAACGAGAATAAATAAAGGCAAGGAATTAAAATTGTCTAGTGCTATTAAAAAAATTATTAATATAAAAAGGACTGGTGCTAACCAACGTGGAAGGAATCGCGCAAAGGGTTGAAAACCTTCAAATTGTCTTCTTTACTCTGCAGAAAATTATTTCATTCAAAAAAGTGTAAAAATATTCTCGGAGAGATTATTTTAAATATGCACCTGCAACGAGTTTATACAATAAATATCTGGGACATCAGTTCAGATGAATTTCCACCGCGTGATAAATATATAAAAATCACCGTATCTATCTTTACACAATTATCGCATTCGTTTCCGTCGATCGTCTCTTAAATCCCAATTCATTAACCGAAGAATAACCGGTGACGAGTCGTCGACCAGTCGATTCGTTCCGAGCGGAACATCGTCGCGACGAAGAAGATCCGAGGGCGACAGGTTTATTAAAATCGCCGCGGCCATATCGGAACGGTCGTCGTCCGGCGTGGCATAAATCTGATCTAAGAATTCCAATAAACGGTCCCGCGGATCGAACTTACGGCCGCATTAATCCCGTGGTCAGCCGTTCGAGAGACGCACACGCACGCAACGGGGTCCATCGGTTCGTCCACGGCGCGTTGTCGAATTCTTGTCATTCTTTTATCGCTTTGTAAATCACTGGCCCCGGAGTCCCGGGACGATCTTCTCGCGGCCGAGAGAGTGTAATCGAGACTCGTCCGTAAGATCCTTATCGGTCCCGCGTATTCCATTTTTTTTCGAGGTTGATCTTATCCGCCGGCGGTTTCCGCTCGCGTCGATTTATTCGGTTGTCGCGACACCGACGCCGTCGTTTTGCTATTCGCGGCGTCGGGTCGAATCGCTTTTCGATAGTTATTTTTTGCCACCGATACACCGACGGATCCCGAAAACGCGCGCGCGCGCGCGCGCGATCGATCAAATATTCATCGATCACCGGCGAGAAACGCGCGAGCGCGCCTCGCCGGTTTCCTTCGGTGCCCGGTCGAATCGGCAACACACTCGGACACCTTCGTCCGTATTCGACGATCCTTATCGGGGCGGACTGTCAATTAAGCAATGTAAATGACGGGCTTCCTGATGTATTGTGTATGGGCCGCGCGCTGTGTAACCGTTGCTCGAAGGAGCCGTTCGACGCGCGTTCTATCCCTGTTTGCCCGATGACACGAGAACTTAATGCGTTTAATTGCCGATAAATAAGAGTGACAGTTAATGTCTTCCCCTGTACCGTTAGCCGTCGTCGTTCTCGTCGTCCTCGTCGTCGTCGTCGTCGTCGCTTACCCGGGTCTTCGATTCTTCCAGAGGAGATCACCGATACGAATGCCCCGCGCGCCGTTCCTATTTCCGACGTCTTTAAACCGCGCCGTCTGACACGGCCGCGGCGCTGTTTTACATAATTTTATAAACGTCGCCAGCGTTCCTCGCATATTATTGTATAGAAACAGATATCCTAAATTTCAACGTTGTTGACCGGTCATGAGTTAAGTCGTCTTTCCCCTGCATTAGTTATTTCAATTTATGAAACCCAGTTCAATATAGAATACTGCAATCACTTTTATTATAAAAAAAATTATTTTTCCAGATATTCAGGTTTTTATAACAATTTTAGTTCTGTACTACGAAATTAATTACGAAATAATAGCCGGTGACATGAGATAGATTCGGCGTAAAATTGCCGGTGAACAATGTGTTAAACAGGTAGAACTTGTCTATAGTGTGTGCTTGTTTCGCGATAAAACTTTGGTTTCTAACGCTGTCGATCGCGCGGCCGATAAATCTCTCGTCCGATTTAAAATACACCGATCGGTTGGCAGCTACACGGACGATCCATAATCGGTAGCAAAAACAAGATCTCGAAGCGATCGACCTCCTCCCCCCCCGCCACCGTCCTCGAGGTCGATTCGTCATTCGCGTTGCGATAATCAATAATTCAGTCGGATCGACCGGTCCGCTTCGCGCCGAGTATCAATTTGGATTTCGATGCGATTAACTACGGTTATTAATTCGCTAATTTGTTCCGGATGGATCGGTGTCTTTCCCGACAGACGCCGATTTCGTTCTCCAAAAAGAGATCGCCGAGCCACCGTCGGTGCGCGCGAGCTTCGAACATTTATAGCCGACTGTGTTTCCATCGTGTTATGTGACTTTGAGAAGCGACGTTTCTTTCGGAGCCAATCTCAATTTGGGTTTGCTGTAAATTGCGACGAATGTTTGTAGAGTCTTGAAACGGGGGGACGATGAAAAAGGTGAGTATGTTTCTTTCAAATTTATGTAGATGATTAGATTAAATAGGGTAAATGGAATAAATGGGATTAATAGATTTAATAGATTTAATAGAATTGATAGAATTAATGGAATTAATAGAATTAATATTGTTAGTAGAATTAACAGAATTAACAGAATAATAACAGCAACAACGTAATAATAGTACGTAATAAATTGTTATTTTATTTAAAGCAGCATTTCGCAAATATTGGTTGCCTGACAAGGATAATAATAGTGGATTATTAAAATATCGATTGGTACATTTATAACAAATACTCGCAGACAAAAATACTCCCACTGAAAGGAAACCGCATAATTTCTGTAAGCATAAGGTTCCAATTTCTCATAAGGTTCGCCTATTACGCAAAAATCGCCGTCGTTTTCGGCATCGCGATCGTCTCGCGGCCGAACAAAGGCTCGCGAGCGTCGGGGGCACGGTGTAACGCCGTCGCCGCGAGAAAAAAGAGTCAAGGAAACAAATTACACGCCGCGCCGATTAAAAATGTATCGCACAATAGAGGCTTTCCGTCAAACGTCCAAGACATTCCCCGCCACCCCCGTTCCCCCACCGCGGGAAACGAACGTGACGGTTCGAGCGCAGGGGGGGACGGAGTACGGCGGCGTAGCCCTCGAACCGCGCGGGGGTGGCGGCGGAGGTTCGACGGAGGGCGTCAAGCCTGGGAATTCGTTATTAAAATTAATTATTCAGATCGGCAAAATGGCGATATAAGGCGCGCCGACGGTGGCGGCCGTTTCGGCGAAATGAATCGTAAATTGGAGCCGGTGCACGGGTCCAACCCCCGAGAGCGCATCCCTCCGGTCCTCCTTTCGACGGAGGCGGCTGCTGCTACCGGCCGCGACAGGAGAGAGAGAGAGAGAGAGAGAGAGAGAGAGCGAGAGGGTGGGAGCGGCCTGCCTCCTAACCCTTTGTTCTTACCTATTAACCACCCCTGATTTATACACGATTGTTCGCCGGCAGAACTTTTTTCATTTTATCCCTTTCTCTAGCTGGCAGGCCTCGTCGGACTCTTATTTCTCAGTGGTTTTCAACCACGGGGGGAGAAAAAGGCTTCCGCTTCCGCGCCGCGCCGCTTCGCGCTGCCGCTCCCGCACCGCTTCCACTCCGCCTCGCTCGGGCGTCGTGCCTTCCGCGCGAGCGGATCCTGATTAACTCGTACAATCCCGCGTCCACCCCGGCGCCCCGCCTGCGAATCTCTGATTTGCATGAGCAAGAAATTCCTTCGGTTTAAGCCCTCGTCTCTCTCTCTCTCTCTCTCTTACTCTCTCTTTCTGTCTCTTCATCGCTCTTTAGCTCGCTCTTTCTCCGTTCGATGCTACCCCACTCGAGTCCCTCCCACTCCCCCCGTCCCTCCGCCGACCCACCCCATCGACCGGATCAGCCTCTCTCTTTCTGGTCCAACACCGAGCCACCGGCGATCCCGGCGAGTCCTATCGAGAGCGCATTTTAATGCGAGTCTAATTTTCGATTTAATTTCGGTAAAAATGATCCGGCCTCTTGGCCGATCCCGAGGCGCGCGGCTCCGGGTAAGGGAGGAGGAGGTGAGGAAGAGGCGCGCGGGGAGGGCAGCGGCAGCAGGCTAGACGGACTGATTCGGCTCGGCGCCCAACCCCCGGCATCTCCTCTCCTGTTCCACTCCTCTGTTCGTCGCCGACGAAAGTTCTCCCCGTAAAAACCCATTTGCATAACGTTTCCGTCGCCTTCCCAGAATGGAAACGAGCGGACACCCCGCGGCTATGCGCGCTGCCGTGCCGTTGCCCGTTGCCCGTTGCCCGTCCTTGTGTATACAGGGTGGCGGTGCTGCGACGGCGAGGACGCGCGTCCACTTCTCTGCTCGTGTCGTCCGGGACGCAGGACAGAAATCGGCCGGGAAATGCCTCGTCGATTTCGATGATTTGTTTCCTGAGAACAGCTTTTGGAGAGACTCGGAAATATTGGTGGTAGGGGGTGTTTTAGATTTTGGGGAATGTTAATTGTTATCTGATATGACTGGTCTTGGATTGAATTGTTAAGAGTGTGTTTTATTTGGCCAGTTAATATTTTAAGTAACGGCAGTTTTTTAAGATTTTTAGTTTTTTAGATTTTAGATTTATAAGTTATGATTTAGCTTGACATAACCTTAAAAAGTTGTTGGACTGACGACTGGTACACGTTATATTTTTTTTAATAAAGTTTGTCTTAGTCTATAAAATCTAATAAAAGTTAATATTCGAATTTGACAATAAAAATTGCATAATATATAGACCACATGCTTACTACTCAATATTCGTTTTAATTTTCCTTTAAATATTTTCCTGAATAAAATGCTAACTGATTCACTCTATACCAAATCAATTTATTATCAAATAACAATAAAGCCTAAAAGTCTGAAGACATAACCTGACATAACCTGGCACGCGGTTGCATTTTGTATTTAAAACGATCAGATTTCCAGCAGCTCTTTTTGCAGCGAACAAATAGATATATAAAAAGGGCGGATGGTCAGAAGAACCACTGCGGGCGTAAAGAAGCAAAGGGGTTGAAAAGAGCGGCGAGCTTGGACGAATAAAATTTTATATCTTATATAAAAAGGGCGAAGGATCGCCGTGCGCGCCGCGCAATTTGTAGCCAATATTATTTTATCGCCGTATATTTTTTAATTACTCCGTTTCAACGCCCCCGGTCCCCTCGATCTTCGGTCCATCGGACAACTTTCTTATTAAGCGGGCCGCGTCTTCCCTTGAACAACCCCCCGGGAATCGCGGTTCAACCCTCTCCTGCGCCGGTACTAACTCCTTTGAAATACGATCCTGTCGGATTCTTTATTATTTATCGATACTGTCGGATTTTTATCCGGCGACGATTCTATACAGCAATTAAATGTATATTGAAATATTCATCTTGATATGTATATTTATTAATTTGAAAATTAATTTTATTTTTCTGTAATTTTCTTTCTTAAAGCCATGAAATAATTCATTGCCTATGGAAATGAACCGAATTGATAGCTAAGGGAGCTGCGACAATTTTTTCCAGGGGCTAATGAGCATTCGTAGAACGTAGTCCATTGTTCTTCGTATTCAAGTGCCTAGGGACGTGACACAGAGAGAGAAAGAGAGAGAGAGAGAGAGAGAGCCCTGTATCCCAATTTCGCGGGTTTATAAGACACCGAGGAATCCAAAGTAAATTCCTCTGTCAGCAGATGTTGAACATCGGGAAGCGAAAGGGTTGAAGCGGTGGCCGCGCGAAGGGGTCGGTAAAATGTATGCGCTAATAATCGAAGAAAAAAGTGTCCATTGAAAGAAATTTACGGTCGGTGCTAATTAAGAAAAAGGGTGCGGCGGCGGCCCTCTCTCGGACTCGCCATCGGATCATCCGGCCGGAAGGATTAATTAATTCAAAATATATCAATTAAGAATAAGGTTTACTTTTCCGACGGTCTCTCCACCCCATCTTTTTACCTTCTCTCCCTCTCTCTCTCTCGTCTGTCGCGGCGACGGCGGCGGCACGGTTTCTTTTTATTGCAAATTGGACGTGAAAAATGACGCCTTGATTAATCTCGCGGATAATTTAAAAACGAAGGGGTTGCCAGGCGGTCTCTCTCTCTCTCGCGCGCGCACGCCACCCCTCCGATTCCGACGAGCTGGATAAAAATTCAAGACGCGAAATTGCCAATCAACGAAGGGGGTGAGGAGGCGTGCGCCGCCGGGGTAAAGGGGTAGAGAAGAGGGAACCGATTCGCAGGACGGCCGGCCGAGTAATAACGTTAAAAAATTATCCCTCGTCTGAATTTCATCGGTTCGCTTCGACGCGCCTCGCCTCGCCTCGCCTCGCCCTGCCTCGCCCTGCCTCGCCTTGGCGAGCCAGGCACAGGCCCCGTTACTTTCGCCCTTTTCTCGTCTTCTTCCTGCTTTTTAATTCGTCGCGCGAATCAAGTAAGGGCTGCGAATAAAGGGAATAATGGCTCGCATGCTCTTGAATATCCAACTATGCCGCGGCGAACGGTGTCCCCCCGGTTGTAAAAGCGGACCAACTTACGCGGGGAATAAGTTCCGAATTGCTGACAATAGAACTGATGGTTTAATAAAAAAGGAGGAAAGGTGAGTCGCGCTGCCACTTCGGGACTGGACAGTGACACTGTTCAAGCTGATGGAACGAAAGAGGAGCGAACGAATCGGGAAGATTGAGCAGGTAATTTTTGGCGATTTTTCATCATTATTTTTGCTATTAAAAGATCGAACGATTTATACGATTGCAATGGAACGATCGATAGGTTAAACATATTGTAGAGAAATTGGAGAACCGTGAGATATAGAGAAGAATTTTTTGGAAATTTTTCATAATTATTTTTGCTTTTGAAAAATGGAACAATTTATGCGATTTGAATGGAAAAATCGATAAGTTAAGCATCTTATAGAATAATTAATGATCCCAAAGATCTCTAGAAGACTCAGCAATATTATAAAAAAATAAAAGACCTTAGACAATTCCAAGTGACCCAAGAGAACCTTAAACAATTTCATTCGATTAAAAACATCCCAAACAATACCATCAACTACAAGACATTAAATGCTCAAATTCCTAAAAATTAAAAGACAAATTTTCAATTTTCCGTTTCGACAATCTCTTAACAAGTAATCCCAAAGAATTCCAATACCGCATCGATGGAGCATCATAAGTTAATTAGATCATCCCGCGACTTATTATTTCCGCAAATCGTCGTATCCGAAAACGTTGAAGCGAACGGATCCTCCAATCTTAGCGCCGATCTCTGAAACTCGAGCCGAAGCTGCGCAGAGCGAGAGCAGACGTTTCCATGTCAATCGGCCTTCGTTCTTAATCATCCAATTACTTTCCCGAAGCTGATAATGCTCGGATCCGGAGAGTCTGCCGGATATCGAGCAGGTAGAACCATCGCCGAGGGAACACGCGAGTAGCAAGAACTTAATTTGTCTCCAGGAACGCGACTATCGGGGCCCGAATCGAGCAGATGGGTTGTAGCGAGGAGAACTTCGCTTCCCTCGGTCTCCCACTCTGTACTGTACCCCTTTCCCTCCCTCGCTCTTTCTGTCTTTCTCTTTATTTCTCTTTCTGTCTTTCTACTTCTCTCTCTGTGTGTATGTTTCTCTCTCTCTTTCTCTCTCTGTGTATAAGTGTCTCTTTCTGTTTTTTTCTCTCTCTCTCTTTCTCTCTTGGTGTGTAAGTCTCTCTCTCTTTTTCTCTCTGTGTATATGTGTCTCTCCTTCTCTCTCTCTTTCTCTCCGTGTATGTCTCTCCCTCTCCCTCTCTTTCTCTCCGTGTAAGTCTCTGCTCGCATCGCTGGGGAATCGGCCGATTCCGAGGTTTATTTTGGCGGCGCGCAACACCTCAACCATATGGTGACAGCCGCTGTCAATGCGCCGACCCCGTGGGACTTCGTGGTGGTGTACAGGACACGGGGACGGTCGCGGCCGAGTCGATAAGTTAGTAAACTAATTAGCAAGGCTGCCGACAAAGGTGATCTCTCTTCAGGGGGCACCGCGGCGGCCGCGTTCGTCGCCGAGCTTTTTACCTCGATCCACCTCCGATTCCTCCTCCTCCTCTCTCTCCTCCACCTCCCGGCTATTTGTCCCCTCTTCTTTCTATTTGATTTTGTCCTCCCGTAGAGAGAGCTCCCGGTGCTCTCTCTCTCTCTCTTTCCCGTCCACCTACCTCCTCCTTCTTCTTCTTCTTCTCCTCCCCTGTCTGCCCCCCGTCCCACCCACCGTAACCGCCATGCCTCTTTTTTCACTATTTTATTTCTCTCTGTCCTTACTGCCGCGAAAGGAACGGTTTCCCACGGGAGACGATCCCGTGGACCCCATCCCTCTCTGTCTCTCTCTCTCTCTTTTTGTCTCGCGCGCCCGGGCCTCTCTCCGCCACTCAGGAACGAATGAATGCGTCGATTCTAATTGTGAGGGCTTACCTTCGAGCGATAATCGTCTTAGGCGAACCCACGGAATTCGAACCGCGGCCGCGGTATCGATTCCTACTCGGCAACGAATAGTCCCAACCTCCCCACCGCCTCTACTTTGGGTCTGGATGCGAGTGGTGGTGGGGAGAGCCGATGTCGTCGCGTGATTTTCGGGCAAGAAATTATCTCGGAAGAAATGTGATTTAGTTGGCTGTGTTCGGCGAGGAGACTTGTGGAGGGGTGGTAGGATTTTGTGACGTGGATGAATATACTTGTCCTTCGGTAAAAGTTGAGACCATTGGCCATTTAAATTATAATGTCAGTGAAATAAAAAAAAAATAAAGTTCTTATCTTTTATGGGTATTCGATTTTTCCTGCGTTTTTCTTTTATTATACGTATAGTATATGTTAATGTTAAAACACGCTATAATAATCACAAAGCTATTAAAAAAAAAATTGTGAAAGTCTGTACCTCTCACGCTAGTGACAAAAGTGTCAAAACTTTAGAAAACTATATAATCGCAAAAAAAATCTGAATCATCACTTACTCCCATAAAGCACAACTAGCCGAATTTTACAAATCCTCCCCCGCATTTTTATATAATATAACATAAACAACCGTACCCTAATTTCGTAGTAGAACGTGCAACAATTCGAGCGTGTCGCAGGAATCGTTCGCCCTAAACAAGGCGATCAATTCGCCAAGAATCGCGCGCTCTCGCGCAGTTAACAAGTAAAGGGTGAAGCACCTTCGACTGTCGTAGAGTAGGGTGGGGTGGGGGTTTCCCAGTTTTAGTCTTTCCTACGGAAGGAAGGAAGGAAGCATGGCAGTAGTCGCAGACGACTTTCCAAATAAGCGAAACGAGGGCTTTTCGAGGGGGAGGCGAGAGGGGGGGAGAGCGCGGCAGTCACCGTCGTCGTTAGAATCGCTGTGCTTCCCCGCCCTCCCCCCCGGTTGTCTTCGGTCGTCTACGCCGCCTGCCTTTGACATATTAGCGTTTAGACAGGTCGGCTGTCATACCGTTCAGCGGCTCGATAGATAAACCGGAAATGGTTGGTACACGCGATGCGCGCGCGGTCCCGGGAAACGGTGATGCGTTTCCCGCCCGGAGCAAACTAACTAGCTACGTATTTCCCGATGTTTCTGAGCCTTTAGGCAAAGTTTCACGTCCTGACGCTCTCGATTCACAGCGGTTCTCATCGCCGCGATATCCTGCTCTGACGAAACTAGGCAAAATCCGACGTCGATCCTTTCGCGGAAAATCGAGATTCGATTGCGAGCACACAATGTAATATAAATAATTGTTACCGAGATGTTCTGTCAATACTTTAGCTGATCCGAGTTTTTTTTAACCCTTTGCACTCGAGTGGTGACCCTGAGGAACTACTGATATTGTTTAATCAAGTTTTGAAAAAATGTTTATAGCGACAAAGGATTGGGCTAAAAAATTATTGAAAGTGGTACCGTATAATGTGCATAATAGCGCATTGACCACCTTCGTGAATAACAATTTTTATCTCCAAGGTACTTAACAATTTGTACAATAAAAACATTCAGTAAATTTTAATATTATTTTTGAATAAATAACACAGATCCACAAAGTCCTCAAATTATTCCCAAAAATCTGCCTCACCCTTAAGACAACTTTAACCCTTTGCACTCCGCGCTGTTTTATATTATATAGTATATTTTGTATTATATAATATACTTTGTATTATGTACTATACTTTCTGTTATATGTATAGCATATAATACGATTGTCCCCTGAGAGGAGAAAACAAAGCGCAAAAGGGTTAATATTCAACTACTAATAACTGCAACAAAAACCATGTCTCGAAATCGAGAAACGATAAAAAGCCATGGAAAAATCGTGGTAAAAGAACCATGCATTAGTATTCCTCGAAACGATTTACCTCGATTCGAGGGAATCGAGGCGACTGAAACAGCGTCGACTGGGGTATCGGTGGCGGGCATGGTGGCGTTTACGGTGAGAACCGCTTTCGATCCGTTAACGAACGCGCGCGTAGCAGCCGTCGGTATGGTGACAATGGTAATTATTGTTGTTACTGAAATTTCAATTTTGCAATTGATGCATCGTCCGGAAAGCGACAGCCGTGGGGCTATCGGTGTGTGTACGCGCGCGTTCCTCGCGATACGTCGCACACAACCCGGCAAGGGCAGGAATCGCGCTCGCGCGCGTATACGTGCACGAAACCGTGTGCACGGGTGCGGAGTAGTCCCGCACGTGTGTGGATGCCGGCAACCACAGAGGGGGCGAGCGGCAAACTGCGGAGACGCGGGCCAACCAGAAACCATCATAAAGGTTCGGTTCTCCCTTTGATACCGGTACGGTAACGTATTTAGTTAGACATATCATTCGGTTTCCACCTATTGTACACCCGGCAAACAAACTTCCTATTTGTTTGAACGTTGAAGTTATCCGCGCCTCACCCCACCCCTCTCTTCGCTTCCCTCCCTCCCTCCCTACCCTCCCCCGCTCGCTCTTGGCCAGAGGGGGCGCGGAAAGAGTATAGCGGGCGCGGGCTGTGTCTATCAACCGGTTCCGTTGTCGTCGCAATTATTTCGAAACCCCGTTCACTTCCGCGACAAAGACTCGTGTTAAAATAATTCCTCTCGAAACTCCGAGCTTTTGTGAATTTTCCTCTCAAGGAGATATATCCCCCTCCCCCGCTTTTGCCTCCATGTTTTTTTTCGGAACACTCTCTCGGCCCGGACCGTCGTCCTCTGTCCCCCAGAGGGTGGGGGATGGGTCGCGAATCATATTCCACCCGGCCGGCAGATTAAAGTATTTTTTTGAAATCGGGGCTACGCTCTGCAAAGATCCGTCCGCGAGCGCTCGGCTCGTCAACGAGAGCTCCGCCGGGCTCTCCTCTGTAGTAGTTCGATTCCCGGCCGAGGCAAAAAGGACACTTTGTAAAACCCCCGTTCGCGACCGGGCCCGGACAACACTCGGCGACGCGGCGTATCGCCGACTACTACTGCCTAGCCGCGGAGTCGAATGGTCCTTTTGAGAGGACGCGGGACCATTCCTGGTAATTAATACGTGTATCAGCTCTCGGAATATTTCCTCGTATTTTCTCTCGCTTTTCGGAGGAAGCTGCTACGTCGAATAATCGCGTAGAAGCTATGGTTTAACTCGAGTCGTTCGCATTTAACCCTTTACCATTTTCTTTGCGATTGCTATGATTAGAATCTTGTAGACTTTTTAGACTATGTAATTGTTAAAATGAACAATTAGTGTATAAGTGGCAAATTTAGAACTTGTCGTTCTAAAAACGTCCTTTTAAAGCGTAAAACGTTCTAACCTAAAATGGACTTAAAATAGACGCCTTTAAGACATTCATTAAATATTAGGCAATTTATTGCGATGATGTCCTTCACAGATAACACTGAAAAATATCTCTAAATGATATAACAAAAATTTTTAACTATTTTGTTTTAAATATAATTGAGAGATATTTTTCAGATTTATAAAGGGTGGTCACTGAATGATATAAGAAAAATTTTTTATTATTTTGTTTCAATTATAACTGAGTGACCACCCTTTATTTTCCCCCGATTTTTCTTCTTTCGCCTATCGAATAACAACAAAATAAATAAAACAACTAACTGAGATTATTTAACAAATGGTCATAAACAATTTTAAGTAAAATCAGTCGAAAAGCTGTCAAAAAATAGCGGTTCGCTAAATTATTAAAATGCCGGTAATAAGTCCGATATTTTCCGCGACCGCCGCGGTTAATTATTGCTTAAACAATTAAAGGGAGCCTTTGAGCGCGGTGTCTAAGCGAGACGGTTCGGCCCGGGGGATTCCCAAGACGGTTTTATCCGCGGGCACCCGATAGCAAAGACCGACCGGGCCCTAACGACCGGCAACCGGCATACCGAGTCCTTTGGAATCGCGGACGACGTGCCTCGATAGATTCATCGAATACTATCGAAGGAATTTCGCAAACAATCCCGACCAATCGACACACGGGTCTTGGGAACTGCTCGGCCGACGGCCTCTCAAACGACGGTATCGCTCACCTGTACACGCTTGACACCGAACAATTCGACGAATTTCTTTTCCCGGCGCACCGTCCACCGGGATCCCGGGCCCTCGTCGTGTCCAACCGCGAGACAAGTTGCGCCATTAAAACGAATCAAAACTCATTATTCGCGAAATGGGAACCGGGAACGATCGCGCGCTTTATTAAAGACGCCGTTCGTCGCTTTGTTCGGCGATGGTTCGTTATTTATTCGCGGTTTATCGCGGGCGACATTTGTTTAACGACGAAAAAATAGGATTTGGTCATACTTGTGTGATTTTAGGATTATTTGATTAGATGATTTTAGCGTACGGCGATTATTAACTCTTTTACGACTCTGTTAAATACCTAAAAGGCTTCGTAAAATTTATTGTTTCGTTTAGTAAAATTGTAAAATTTAGTAATTTGGATTTAGAGTTTAAATAGCGTCGAATATAAAAAGTTAAAAGATTCTATCCATCGCAAGCAAATTAATATATTCAATAAAGACAAACCTTGCTAAAGAAAAATAATTAAATTATACGAGAAAAATGATAGCACAATCCAATAGAAACTATAATATACATTACAGAAAATACTTAATAAAATTAATTCCAAAAACCAAAGATTTCCACATCATCCACTAAAATCCAGAAAAATAAAATTCCACCCTCGACGCCAATACAACATTTTTCACCGTAACCGCACACATATAATTAATCCCTAAACTACTCTTCGATGCCACGAAAACGACCAACAGATATCTCAAAAATCATTTTCAGGGTCCAGAAGTCCACCGTGCCAAGACCCGGCCGCGATCTCGTCTCGTTCGTTTTTCGAGAATCCCAGAAAGGAATCTGGGCGGTGGCAAAAAAATCCTATTAAAATTTGACGAATGAGGAATTCCGGGATGATAAATCATGCGCGTTCGAGAGGAGCACGGGAGTCCGCGGCGGAGAACGCGCGACCGCGCGCGCGGCCTCCGCCGTTAATGTTTCCACGGCGGGGAATTAATAGCGGAACGGCGATTTAAATAAAGAAAAGAGGGGGGGGGGGGGCCGATCGAATTTTGCGGAATTGGAGCTCCGCTGACTGACCCCATCCCTCCCCCTCCTCCTCCTCGCTTCTTCTCCCTCTCCTCTCGCGAATGTGAGAAACCCGGCGGCTGGCCTTAAATCAAGGAGAGGCCCTAATTCCCGCAAGAAATGGTCGCGGGGCGTTGTTCCCAGGATCAGCTGGCCGGCTGACGGCATTTCTCGAACATACCCGTCGTACCTCATCGACCGGTTTCCGACCGGTCACAATGATGAGCTTTCCTGGTGTCCCTTCGCTCGGTTCACACATACCCCGGGGCGGCGATCTTTTGTGCCGCCGAACCGTTCGGGTTCTTTGCCGCCGATTGTTTACCCCATTTTTACTCGTAAACTGTGAAACAACTCGGCCGAGTGATGAAGAATATTTTAAAAGTCGCGACGCAATTTTAGAGCGAATTTTGAAAGCCTAAAGGTTTGAAGCCGAAAGTTTAAAGGCGAATTTTGAAAGCAAATATTGCAAGCAAATATTGAAAGCAAATATTGCAAGCAAATAGTGAAAGTAAATATTGCAGGCAAATATTGCAAGCAAATATTGAAAGCAAATATTGAAAGCGAATTTCGGAACCGAATTTTCGAGGCGGAATTTTCGAATCCATTTTCAGCGAGCAATGACGCGAATGTGGAGGATCGCCGCGGATTATGGTCGCGATCGTCGCAGATCTCGCGGGCAGACCAACGAACTGCAGAATCTCTCCGCGTATCCAGAAAATGTCGTCGGTTCAGTGTCACCCCTCCTTGAGCGGTGCTCACCTGAACGCAGGGGATCACCTGCCTTATACCCATGGTAAGGCAAGAACACGTAGAATGCAGGTAGCTCTTGGCCGACCTTGGCTAGGTCGAGCGTGCTGCCCGCAAAGTATGCGACACTGATTGAGCCGCATCTGCGACCTAGGCTCTCTCTCTCTCTCTCTCTTGCTTTTTCTTCGAACGCATTAAAGCCTCCTATGAACGATTTAATGCGCGATTAATGCTTCGTTCGATTCGGAATTTCTCGAACCTGTTAACCCTCTCTTGTTCGAACCATCTATCGCTAAACCGGACGGCGCATGGAGTTCAGTATAGTGATACAGGAGCGATGGAGATCTTGCAAGTATACCTAGTTACCTAACCTCATTCTGTAATTTTGTTTATAATATATAACTATAATTTTGTTTAATAGGCTTTCTATTATTTTTTTGTTAAGGTTAATTGTCAGTACTTTTATTGTTAGTTGCCTCTCTTTTCAGTAATTCTTTATTATTTTAATTCTTCTTAAAACAGCTTTCAAAATTTTTTTATCGAATATTATTATAACAATATTATATACACATATATATCGTATACTATATAATAATATAAATGTTTACAAGCGCTGGTAGGTAACATCCACGACGGCGCCGAGCGCAGAAGGTTAAAATAGCGCGAATCGAAGGCGTCTGGCAGGCGGCGGTCCAATCATTCGCGAAATTCGTTTTCCCGGCGGATTAATTTGGCCGGCGGGCACACGATCCATTTGAGAAGTATCCCCGTCGCGTAAGTAGGACGCGGCTTAAACCCTTCTTTCCGTTCTCCTCCGGGTCCGGCCCATTGTCGCGGAGCTAAGCACAGATTTATTATCGCGTTGAGACCAACCCCCCCTGCCCCTTTCTCTCTCTCTTCGCTCCGTAGCCCCCTTCGTTCCTTGCCCTCTCTGCCCTCCCCCCTCCCTCCGTCGTCATTGTTCCCCCCTTCTGGCCCGATGTCCCCAGTAACCGGTCTTAGTCTCGTAAGAGAAATACATTCATCGAGTATTCTATTAAGAATCTGCACTCCGCGGATAAACGAGCGAAATAAGGTTCTCTCTCCCGGCGAAACCCCTCGTTTCTTGTTCCATTAGTCGAACGATTTCAACCCCCGTCCGACCATCCCGCCCTGACGCCCCTCGCCCGGGTCTAGCCGACTCCTACGCGACGTCTCTTACTCTCCGGCTCGGATCACCTGGTCTTTGCGAAGATTACCCGAAATTCAATACCGTGAACCCGGATCCACGGAATCTCGCGCTGCGATTCGGGTTCGATGAGATTCTAGGAAAATTATTGTTAGCGGCAATTTGCGTAATTAAGGGTGCTTTGGTAGATTTTGTGAAATACGCGGGTTTAAAGGGTGGACTATTATGGCGAATTAAATAATTCGACGGACCGGGAGTAATTTATTTAATTAAGTGGTTGGGTAAGGATAAGGTTCTTATTGCGTTTAAGTTATTTTTTAAGGCTTTTTAATGTCACAATTTTTTGATGATAAGCTCTTGAAAGCCTGTGATACAGTTATTGATTTGTAGGATGTAGATTGCAGGCTTGATGTATTTTATATTATGGATTGAGCTTTGAAACAAAAATATGAAATTGTTGGATGATTAAAATGTTACAATATTAACTGAAGCGTGCACAGTGGGACGAAGGGTACGCAAAGGTATTTTCGTAAATTGTTTAACTATATTTTACTCCTGCCTTATCTCTTGCTCTACACCAATTTTTATCAAAGGAGTCTTTTAACCATGGTAAAACTTGTAAAAGGTGTCTTTTGACCCTTTCAGTGAAACTAGCACCGAATTAAAATCCTTGAGAAGTGTCTATCGACCACTCCAACAAAAACAGAATCAAACAAAACTTGATCAAAGAGTCTTTCACCCATTTACTTAAAAAACAGCACCAAATAAAACTAATAAACAATATTCTTAAACCGCTTCGCTAAAACTAGTACCACCTGTAAAACCCGTCTTTTGACCATCACGGTGTGAAACTAGTGCCAAATTAAAGCAGTAAAAATCGTCGCTCGCCCTTTCCGCTAAAAATAGTGTTAAAAGCGAGAACATCGTCTCTGCAGAGCCGCAGCACAAAGAGTGCTACCCTCTGAACGGACGGAACACCTCGTAATCGGTGCGCGAACCGCCAATTAATTGCTATTATTAGTGGGAAAGCAGCCCCAGAAAACTGCGGTACGCTGAGGCCCGTAGTCCGGCAATTTAGCCGACGACGAGCGTTGCAAACGGGTCCTTAAGCCGCTCGAGAAAACGAGGTTGCGTCTGCCGCGGAACTGGCGTGGCGAAAGTGCGAAGAACCGGCCGATCGACGGGGCCATCGACGGAAGCGCGAACGCTTCCGAAAGAGCTTGAATAGCCGGTCGCGGGTGAAACGAGGCAGGCGGCCGTTGCGTTCTGCGGGATAATGACGCGACGCGTAGCACGCGCTGCGAGGGAAGAGGTAAGGCGAGGTATGGCAAGGTGAGGCGAGCTAAAGCAAGGTGAGGCAAGGTGAGGCGTGGCGAGGCAAGGCAAGACATGGTAAGGCAACACGCGGCAAGGCAACGCCTGGCAAGTTAAAGCATGGTAAGGCAACGCGTGGCAAATCAACGCGCGGCAAATCAACGCGCGGCAGAGCAACGCGCGGCAGAGCAACGCGCGGCAGAGCAACGCGCGGCAGAGCAACGCGCGGCAAATCAACGCGCGGCAAAGCAACGCGCGGCAAATCAACGCGCGGCAGAGCAACGCCTGGCAGAGCAACGCCTGGCAAGGCAACGCGCAGCAAGCCAAGGCGCGGCAAGGCAACGCGCAGCAAATCAACGCGCGGCAAATCAACGCGCGGCAAGGCAACGCGCGGCAAAGCAACGCGCGGCAAGACAACGCGAAGCAAGGCAACGCGTCGCAAGGCAAGGCGAGGTAGAGCAACGTGCTGCAAGCTAAGGCAAGGTAAGACAAGGCGAACCGAGGCACGGCAACGCGCGGCATGGTAAGACAAGACGAAGCAAGGCAAGGCAAGACGAGGCAGGCCGAGCGAGCCAAGGCAGACAAGCAGGAGCCTCTCCCCTTCCCGTCTAAACGCCGGTGAACGCGCAAGGTGCAGCTGTTCGCCGCGAGGCTCGAGAAAACGATAATTAGCTCATTTCAATAATTGACAAGCCGTTGAAGAGAGCACGAGAGAGAGACAGATGAAGGGGGGAGAGAGAGAGAGAGAGAGAGAGAGAGGACCGTGGCCGGCTAGTCGTAACGCATCTGGCGGCGTGCTCGCCGTATGAACTCGGTGGTTCGCAGTTAACCAACGTTGCGTTTCAGGTGGTTTACGCGGCTGTAAAACGGGCATCGCCTATTCCTAGTCCGAACTTCTGCCCCCGGGGCTCGGGTTATGTGCACGTGTTCACGGGGGAATGCACGCGATTCCCAGCGTCCTTTCTGCAACTGCGTGCGCAATTATCGCCGTTTACGCGGCCTCGGAAGGCAGTAAAGCTCTCTGCGCGCGGCGGAGGATCGAAGGAGACGACAAGGGGAGCAACGGAAACGAGCCCGTTCCGAACGGCTCGAGACCGTTCGCGCTTTTTCTCTCTGTTTTCTCTGTTATCTTCTCTCTTCCATGCTCTTTCCCCATTGGTCTTCTTCCGGTGGAGGAGAGAGAGAGAGAGAGAGAGAGACCGGCTTTCGGGGCACCGCGCGCGCACACGCGTTTTCAGGGCGGCGCGTAAATTGCCGCAGAGGCGCGTGAAATTGAATATTATCCGCCTCGAACGGGCGACGAGCACGGCACGCTAAACAGGGTCCTCTAGCGACATCGAGAACTATGCATGGGGAATAAGGAAGCAGAACAGAGGACCGTCCGTGTTTTCCCGCGGGGACGGGCGTCCCAGGTGTGGCGCTCGCTCTCGTTCGCCTCGGCGAAAGAAGAATTCGCAATAAGAGCGGCCGCGGAGCCGAGCGTGACGCCTCGCACCTCGCACAGCCTCGCACAGCATCGCCTCGCCTCGCCTCGTCTCTCTGCATTTAGGACGCGAACAGAGGACGAGGAATTTTCACCGGGGAAAAGTGCGTTCGCACCCTTTGAGGCGGATGGATCTGAAATTGCCCGGCCCCGTGGGCTCCGCCGCCAGAGAGGACTCTGCTTTTTGTTTTCGTGACGACGCGCGAATTTGATACACCGCTCGCGCCTGATTCGACGACGTCGAAACTGATGTACGCGCTTCGCGGTGCTGTTCGTTCATTTTCCGGATAGGTAATCTGCGTTTTTATCAGACCGATGGGAGATTAGAGGCTGCGATGGCGCCATCACGGTGACAATCGTTTCGAAAGTTTTACTGCTCGATGACGTCGAAGCGGTTTGCTATGTAATTGTGTCAGAATTTGATTGGCGCTATTTTTCAGTCACTTTGGAACAATGAGACGGAGAGTATCCGTGCTTCGTTCGAAAAGAAGTACGATGGTCGTGCGAGATTGGGGGAGTAGAAACAATGATGCATGATAAGGATATGTGTAGATTTTTAATCCATTAAGAAATCGTGTGTCGAACTGGTGATATAATTTTTGTTGCAAAAATCGTGGCTTCGTAGATGCGCTCCAGTCTTTGAAATAGTTTCAAAAATATTATTACTAGACGCGATAAAAAAATACAAAAGCGTAAAAATATTCGATTATTCGTAAATCGAAAAATGAAGTAAAATCCACTGTGAAGTACCATTTCCATATACGAGAGTGACGAATATTAAATGCAATTATATCTTAGAAAAGTATTAGAATATTATAAATAACTTCATCAATTTTATTCGTCGACGCTGATCGCAACAATTAAATCTTAAATCGCTAAACACAGGAATAAAAGAGAGACATATTCATTGCTCACAGACAATTACGACCACACACTGAGATATGCATTTATTACAAAATTTATCGTAAGAGCTGTTCGAATGAAAAGGACGGGTATCAGGACATCGGTGACTTATCTCCACTAAAAAGAGACGATTGAACGCGAGTGGAAGAGGCTCGTGTACCTCGTAAAGCGTTTATTCTCCCCGGACATGCACGGTCCGGTTCGCCTACGAGCGTAGAATCTTGAACAGGCAGAATATTTGCAGGGCGATCAGCGCGGTCAATTGGCTGCGAACTCGGAACGCGACCCAGTCGCTGGTCCAAATTTCGTTCCTGAACAAGGCTATGGAGAGGAACAGGAGCGGCACGAACGGCATGAAAACGAAACGCGTGTCGAAACAATTTGCAAAAGGCGGGCCTTTCGAAGGCACTCGAACCTCGACGATCGCGAAGCGATTTGGAATCGGAGATCGGAGATCGTCCGATGTTCGGCCTCGATATTCTAAAGCGGTCTAATTGTCTCGTTGACTGTGGATAGCCTCGGCGGTGGTGCGCCTCCAAACGGAATCGCAATCGTCAAAACGATAACGTTCCTCCCCGACGTCTCACGCGAACTCTTCGATCCAAGGTATCTATAACTTCCTCCGTTCGGCCCGAGCCCGGGTCGTGGGCGGCTCGAGGGGGTGGCCAGCACGAAACGACCCCAGAAGCCTCTTAATCGCACCCCGTCCGAGTTTCAAAGTTTACGGGTTAAAGACCGGCTGGGTTATTAATGCACGGATTCCGTGATACAACGGTCCGGTCAATATATCTCGCGTTTCCGAGCGATTCCTCGCGGCGGAGACGCAGCTCCCCGCTGCCATCGATCCGAGGTGGAGCCAGCCCACCTCCCGCAGCCTCGATCGACCAATCGAAAAATCAACGAAACAACCATGGTTAGTAAAACACGTGCGAATTATTGAGAAGTCTCAACGCGAGCCTTGTATTACCTTTTTTTCGGATCCCGAGACGAATTTGCTTTTTAGGATGACGATTCGATGATTCTTGCATCGGGTAATCAGAAGTATATTATTCTTTTAGCATATGTTAACCCTTTGTTAACTTATGACAGTCGTTATCCTCTCTCTCGCATTTTCTTTTCAATTTAAACATTTAATTTAATTTAATTCCATTTCGTTGCATTGGAGCGATCATATCGAGGTAAATTCTGTTGAGACGACTCTGGCGTAATTTTGGTTATGTCAATTCCGTTCCACTCACGCGACAATTATACCGGTGCTCGTAATCGAGAAGTCGTCCATTTTTGTAAATCGATAATAATTGTTTATTCAGACATACTAGATTCCACTCGTCGAAACGCGTATCTCGCTCGCCAATTTCATGATTGTTATTGCAATATTTACCGCCATTGATTTTTCTCACGCGCGTCATATTACACCTGTCGAGCCAGGAGTCTTCTCGATCAATGATCGTAAACGTGATTCTATTCCCCGAGCAGCCAATTTATGAGCCATTGATATTAATTCCGATAAGAGGATTAACCTGGCTCTCAAAAGCGTCTGCCGCGCTAGACAGGTGTACTCTTCGCGGGAACAGACGTATCTCGACGGTGTCTCCCGCGATCGGAACTTTTAATAATCTTGCAAAAGTTGATTAGGAAGTTCTCCATTAAGAAATAAATACGGACGGTAGTCGCGGTGAAATGGAAAGTTATTTTCGACCGGAAGCGTCGCAACCTTGCCGGATAGAGGGAAAATTCACGTGTGAAGAGTGTGGCCGCGGAGTTATTGCAAATCTATTTCGGACAAGGAACCCGGTTGTCTGGCGCGGTTATTGTGTGTGTGTGTGTGTGTGTGCCCGGGATATCGTTTCCTGTCAGCCAGATAAGAAACAAGTGGTGCAAAAATCTCGTGGAAAACTTTCCGCCGTGGAACTTGCGCAAAAGAAACTTCACCTACCTGTCAGAACTGACCCGGAATCCGGCCTCACGGTGTAGCGGCGCGCTCCGCCTTCCTCTACCCATTGTCCGAGGGCTCCTACTGTCTGTTGCATGTTTACGGACGATTCAATTGCCGTGGAACTCCGAGCGGTGACTTTGATAAGCTCTTGCAATAAACAATTTCTTTTTTTTCGAGAGCCGATGGAAACGTACCCGCGCTTTGTATAGTAAATGCCACTGTATAGTCTTTGAATTAATTTTTATCCAATCGTAGCTCGCATATAAACAGCGGAAATTAATTTTATATAAAGTGTATTTAACGCTCTATATGTATAGTAAATGCCACCGTATAATCTCTGCTATCTGGATCTCTGGATTAATTTTTAACCAATCACGGCTCCCATATAAATAATTCAAATTAATTTAATTTATTATAAAGTGTATTTATTTTAAAAATTCATCTCGTGTTGTAATTAAATAAATGTTCTATTATTCTCATATTTTATATATAAATAATATAAAGATGGGAGGATTTTGTAGATTGCTGAATTTAAAAGATCTACTTTTAATAGGAACGTATTTCGTAGACGTAGTTTATGGTAACAATTTTATTTGCAGCAAACGTTTATTAAGCAATTTAAAATATACGGAAAATATCAAGCGAAATTTTCACTGTATATTATTATTCATGCTAAGTGCGACGCAGGGCGAATATTTTTCAAGGTAGTCCCAGAGAGAGAGAAAAAGAGTTGAAACTGTTTTATGATATAGTGCAGGAAAGCATGGGCTAATTGCCCTAATTTCGTTTAGAAAAACCACCGTTTTGCCTGTGGAATTATAAAACAGTGTGTCTGTCAAGTCTTCGTGCTACTGGTTTTTTAAATATTTTAGTGCTGGATCTACAAATTTTACATTGACTATACATTCAGGATATACTTTAATCATTCATATTATTATTATTACATATTCGTAGTGTATGCTTTAAAATTTTCAAAACGAAGTTGCTTGACCGTAATATGTCGATATTTTCAAAAATATAAAGGCGGTTAAAAATTATTGTTATATTCTTCCTTCTTCATAATGATTGACTGGTATAGAGTAATAACTAATTTGAGGTTATGGTGATATTTATCCAGTTATTGTAAAATATTTAGATATTATTTTTATTTTTATTTGAAATTACACATTTACTTAATAATTACTGGTTTCCATATTTTACATAAATCCTGAATTTTCGTATTATTTCTCAAGTCTTCCTACGCTAATAACAGCGATTTTTATCACTCGATTTCAACGATAAATATTTCTTTTCTATAAATTGCGTAACACCGGCATTTAGCACCGCCATATCGATGGGAATCCCGTTCAATTTTCGAGAGGGTGTCTGCGGGCAAAATAATGGGGTGCCCGGCGAACGAAAATGGCGCCCGGAGGCCCCGACATCGCCAGACCATGTGTGGCGATAGGAGCCGGTAGAAAAAGAACCCGGCGTAACTTTTCTCCCTCGAAAATCCAGGTTTTTATTTGAAACGGGTAGCCTGTTTTCCTTCTCCTACCACCCCACCCACCACCCCTCCCCCCGGAGTTGCTCGTACGACTTCCACCACGCAGACACGGGAGGATCAACTTCGTATAAGGGAGGCCCCCCGATATTGAATGCATTCTGACACGCCACCGTCTCACATTTATATTCTTTGCCTGATAATTACAACGATAATGAGCCGTGGCTACGGATAGAAACCAAGCCGCGGTGAGGAGGGAAGGGGAGGGGGGGGGGGGGGCTGGCTCTCTCGCAGGCCCGGGCGACTTGTTCCCCGAAGCCGAGCCGCGCGCACACACACGTGGCCGTGTGTGTTCGGTACTTTTCATTCTTTAATCTCGCCCCCGCCGGCCCCTCTGCACACCCCCGAACGGCCTCCGCCCTCGCCGCGTCCCACCTCTCTCTCTCTCACTCTCTCTCTCTCTATCTCTATCTCTCTATCTCTCTCTCTCTCCCACGAACGGTGCTCTAGCCTAACTCGATGCTTTTGTCGGAATTCACGGGAATTTCGCTTGTTGATAACTTTTTCATTCAACACGCGAATTTCGCGCCGTCCCGGGATATTATTACTCCATTGTGTTGCGCTGTGTTCATTGTGTTTAATCAGGACGCACGTTTCGGGGGGAAAGTTTCGGAAAGCGGCGCGTTATTACGATTCCGTAACATCGAGGCATTCGTGGATTTCTGGACGACTTCGGGAACGCCGCTCCTGCCGCCGCCGCCGCCGCAATTAGACCGTGAAATAAAAGGCACCGAATTATTCCCTTTTGAAATACGCCCGCGCCCGCGGACGACCGGCCGAGACTCCCTTCGGACCAGTTAGCCTGTCTGCGAGAGAGAAGCGTTAACTGTAACGCGACCTACGGCGAACTTCGTCCTCGAAGATCCGCGATAACGCGCAGCAAAAATGGCTCCGCTCGATTTCTCCCCTGTACGGCGTTTTTCTGTGTTAACCCTCTCACTCCGCGCCATGGATGTTACCTACCAGGTATTACAATCCTTTGTGTTATATATTATAGTTAGTATACGTTTGGAAAAAAATAAGATATTATGATAATATTCGATTTGTATGATTTTGTAGACGTCGAAGAATATTTGCAAATCAACAATTTCTTATAATTTTTGTATCATTTCTTTTGTAAGCATTTTAATTAACAAAATGATATTGGTATGCAGTAAAAATTTAGTAAAATTGCAATACGGAAAGAAAAAAAAGCTACCAATATTGGAAATTCTAGTTAAATTTTTTAAATTACTAATTTTCTATTTTAAATCAAAACTTGAAATCGTGTCTTAAAATCAACAGAATTATTTCAAATATCCAATAATAGAACTTAATTTCGGTTGTCATTATTTTATAAAAATTCGTTACAAAAGATTACAAAAGATTGCAAAAAGATTATAAATAATTCCTGAGAATTGTTCGATGAACGGCGTTGAAAATCGGAACGCTATAGATAACTTAACGCAGAGGATACCTTAAGGTACTATAGCAAGAACGTCTTGAGGATGGTCAGTAAAAGGAGGAACGCACATCCTGTTGCGCAGATTATTCGGTCAGCCGGTTAATTTGACGAATCTTAGCCCGACGGAAGGGAGCGCGACGCGCGCGATTTTCCGTGTTGGCCCGGCAGGGGCCAAACTTTTTCTCCCGGTCCGCATTTAAACGGTGACACGAAACGCCCGGGCAACTTTTCGCCACGCACGCTACAGTGTCACCGATCGCATGCTAGCGTGCGGTTAGACGACATTTCAACGCAGTAAACAGGGAAACCTTGTGGTCTTTAGCTGAAACTGGGAGTTCGGTAAATAACCTCTTTTCATTCCCTAACCGGGGATCCGATTAACCGAACGCTTTCTGATTCGAAAGTTTTCGCATATTTTCCTGCTTTGACGCTCCGCAACAATTTTCCCTTATTAAATATCGAAACAGTAATTTTATAAAAAGATTCACTGGAATTTGGATAACTTTATTTGGTATTCATTTTTAGGAAAAGTACTTGATTATTATTTTATAATAAAATAGAGCGAGGGGTGGTCGAACGATTTTGATTCGATAATTTTCGTATATTTTCCAACTTTGACACTCTGCACCAATTTTTCCTTATTAAATATCGATACAGTTGTTTTTTTTTTTAAATTCACTGGAATTCCTTTAACTCTATTTGCTAATTATTCATTAATTCTTAGCTCGACTATTATTATTTTATTACAGAACAAAGCAAAGGGTGCTCGACTCTCAAAATTCGAATTAAAAATCAAAATGACCGATTTGCAATATTTTTGTCACCGTAATTATAAAAATTTTAATACAAATTTTTTGTTAATCTTTATCCGAGTGCCCTCTGGATCTTAAGACGAGCGACCGAAGGAATTTTTCGAATCTCTAATTAATAGAGGAACGAAAGAGAGAGAGAGAGAGAGAGAGGGGAGGGAGAGCCACTCGTGTTCCACAGAGAGAACACGGTGTGCTCGCACTGAAACACGGTTTTAATTACTTTTCATACTTTCGTGCGATAAACGAGGCGTTGACTATCCGTTCGCCCGATGTCAGGAGGGCGAGGAGAAGGGCACTATGCACGCGCCGCAGCTTTTAAATAAACGGCTGTCTTCCCCCTTTGACTTAACGATAATGAGTTTGTTTGCATTCCAATTTGAAGAAGTTTAACGACGTTCGTTAACCGAGGCGAGAGACGCGGCCCCGGCCTCTCCGTCGTCGAACCGAATTCGCTTTCACCCGATTCCCGGAATACCGAAAGTCATTACACTTTCTTCGAATTGATCGGGGAACCGTGATAAATCCGACGTGGATTATCTGGATTTCAAAAACTTGACGCGGACACTTGCCGTGTCCGCGAGACAATGGAACGTTTCGCGGAGAAAGGAGAACTTCGGTTTGCATTTTTATAAATTGTAGACGAGCGAAGATTAATTTGAATTCGTCATTATTTGGATGTTGTAAGAGTAGATGTTGCAAGACTAAAATAAAATTAATAGCGCAATATCACAGTCATAGCTCTGTCACTTAAAGAATGAAATATTAAAAGTAGGAAAAATATTAAATATTAAAATATTAAGTATTACTATTACAATATTTTTATCATTTATAACAGTTTAATAAATCAATTTCGCTATATAGTTACACGTTTTATAATTTCAAAGCTTCCACGAAAAAATGAAGAAATTAATTTGTTTCCTTCTTCCTTATTATTAATACACATCCAGCAATTTTTTTGAGTAACATTATCAGATCACTCAGCTTTCTCCGGTAAAGAACATTGTCCCAACGGTGGCCATTACATCACATTAGCGTCCCTATACAAATCGCGTCCACCGCGGATGATATTAGAAATCAAGTGTCTACGGTAACCGGGGGGGGGGATCGGCGTACAAAAGATGAAACGCCGCGGACGACTATTGTGCGCGCCGTGGCACCGGCTGTAAGACTATATATAATGGCATTTTCCGCGGACAAAGTAGGCGTTGCCCCGGCGCCCGTACATCCGAACGAGAGACCCGTATATTTCCATCTCCGTCCGGGGGGGGGGGGGGGGGGGGGGCGGACAATGATTCCGCGGAATTCAATTGTAGATTTCGCGACCGAACAGCAGAACACGCGAAATGTGTGGCATTAGGTGAAAGGTAGAGGAAAGCCGCGCGGCTGGCGGGTTTTCGCCTGTGACTGTGGGAAAATTGCTCTACACATTCTATTATCTTTAATAGCGATGTTCTCGATCTGCGTCCATTGTGGATGCTATTCGACTGGATTTCGTTGCGTCAGAGCCTCCTCCGTCGCACCGCCGCACCGTCGCACCGTCGTCGTCGTCGTCGTCGGTTTTCCTGCCCGTCGCGACGCGCCGCGCGTTCACCAAACCCGGGCATGGAATCTTTGTTCGCGGGAGTAATGAATCCCCCGCTCATTATCTTTTTTAATTGGCACCATTTAATGATTCCGTCGGGATCGTTTAGAAATCGACTTCCTGTTTCTTAATGTAGAAGCGCCGAGCGCGCCTTCGCAACATTGCCCTGATTCGCTGGATATACGATTGCCATCGCCTGACACATACACACGGCGGTGTCTAGGCGATGATTAGGCCGACGAAATCTGCTTGGAAAATTGCTGGAAGTACGATGGAGCGATTTAATGTATGGTAAAATCTGCGTGATGACTGTTCCGATTTTTTTTATTTAATTATTGTTACTTAACGTTCACAAGTTTGTAAAAAAATACAGTACAGGTGTTCTAATTTGTTTAGAATTATTTTCTCATCTTCACGTGTTTCATTGACCTTTAAGAAATCAACTTAGAATTGTAAGACACCAAATCAGAATTTCAAGACATCAAATTAGGATTTCTAGACCACCTGCTTTCCGAAATAAAAACGAAAAAATCCCATACCAAGGACCAGCTCGAAAAATCGATCCACGCGCCACGACACACCCCTTCCAGTAATTAGACGTAGACACTGCGGGGCGATCGAAATCAAGAGCCCTAGGCGCGATCGCAGGAGTCTGTCGAATAGTGTCATTAGCCTAAACGATTCTACAACGACTGTCCGATCGGACGAGCGATTTGGTCGCGATCGCCCGCAGCTCTTGCAACCACCAACCTTTCCATCTGCCGATTTCTAAAGCCGTATACATATACAAAAAAGCGATACACAAGACCCAAGAGCCATCCTTTAAGTGGTGTAATAAATGGGACCTGTCGAATCGCTGACCAATTCTCGCAGAAACAGCGATCGGTGCCCGGAGTGTCACGCGAGCTTGCCAAGCATCGCGCGAGCGCGCCGTTAATAGACACGTGACAGAAAGAAGATTCACCCTCGCGAGAAGCGAAAGCTGCGTGCGAGAGGGGTCGCTTGATGATGGAAAGGCACCGGTGAAAATAAAAATCCGCCATCGGGCGGTGGGCTTCTAATTCGGGAAACTGCCCGTTGCTCGATTCCCACGAAATAATAGCAAATAAATATCTCGTCGATGATTGGCCGTTCGTGATCGCGGGATCATTCGTGACGACCCTCGTCGATGCATCTGGCCGGCCGTAGTACCATCCATCAGTGGAACAGGAAGCGTTAACTGGAGAGGCTTGTAATTCGGTGGATATAGTTAGATGTGTAATGACTTAATTATCTGTTTATTACTGCGAATTTAATTGTGCATTTATTATGGAGTATTTTTTAGCATTTTAGTATCTTAATTGTCGTATATTTATTCGTGCGTTTCTTATAGTGAATTTATTACTTTATTTACTTATTGTTTATTATTGTGAATTTATTATGAAATTACTACGAATTTATTACGAATTTATTATGAATTTATTATGAAGTTACTACGAATTTCTTATGAATTTCTTATGAATTTCTTACGAATTTCTTATGAATTTCTTATTGAGACAACGTTTAAATAAATATGTTATAAAGTCATTGACGACCGTAGGACAACGGGACGTCATCGGTCCGGCTCGTTAATCGTCGGCCGTCGGGTTTATTAGCGGGATCGAGTAGCAGCAGAACGTATCGTTATTAAAATCGTAGGGGCGATTTCGCGTGTCAAGCAGGGCCCGGCGCTCGTAAATTTCTTTTTTCCTCTCCCAGTGCGCGCGTTCCGTATCGGCTCGAATCGGCTGTATTTCGGTGGCGGTGGAGCGTGCAGAGAGAGAGAGAGAGAGAGAGAGAGAGAGAGAGAGAGAGAGAGAGAGAGATCGGCGTTAAGTGTAGAAACGAGGTCCAACCCTCGTTATCTGTCCCCCGGGCGGTGGCGAGTGTGTATTTTCTAACGAGGGCACGCTATAGCGGTTTAATAATGAAGATGAGCGCAAAAACTGGTCTTAAGAGCAGACGGGTCATTTACGTTTCGCGTCTACCTTACAAGGTAGCCGGTTTTTACGAGGGGCCTCGTCAATGACTCGGTTCTCGAAACGGAATCGAGACCAGCTGTAGAAGAAAAATTATCACCTCGCCCCGCGTTTTCGTGAGCGAGGTAACGCGCGCGCGCGCGCGCGAGCGCTCGCTCGCTCGCGGAGTAGCAGGTGCTGCAATTAAAAGGCCCCGGCCAGCGTCATTTGTTTCCCTGACGATCTTGACGGCGCATCTTCCGCGCGGCCGGGCACTTTTATACGGAGTCCTGGAGGTGTGTTACCCTGTCCAGGGGCCGAACAATACCGCGAAGGGGGCCAGTCATTGTTCGCGCGCGAGCGCGTCATTATGCATAATTCAGCGGACTAGGAGAGCCACGGCGCATCGTCTTGTAACTCTCGCGCCGCGTAATGATCTGATAACATCCATAATATTGATAGCATCGTGCCGTCGCCGTTTCTGCCGCCCTCCACCTCCGCCACGGTGTTTCTCGCCGTCTTCTTCTAAAATCCCGCGGTAGTTTGCCGTTGGTAATTCGCGCATTACCCGCGGAATGGATAGTTATTAAGATTGCCATCGGGGAAACACCCTAACACGGTCCATTATTCCAGAAGAATATTTACGCCGGTGAGAATTTTGGCAATCCGAGCCGCCGTTCTAATTTTACAAGCACTCTCTCGAATCGCCTTCTAATTTCGATGAGTTATTTATTCGTTCTCAGCCGTGTCATTAATCTCATCGAGGATGTCGTAATTTTCTTTTAACAGGAAGCTAGCTGTTACGCTGTTCAACATTATTTTTCCAGAACATGTTCGTAATTACTTCTTCTGTTCTTTCCCTCCCCCTTCAGGCTTTCAGTAACCCGTGTCCGCTTAAACTGTGCAACATATTTCGCGACGCCGTAACTAATTCTAGTTTCCTTTCATCATTTTAATTTCGTATGGGCTGCGGAATGCTAAGGAGATGATTTAGATCGTGCGTAATTATGTGCGTTTTACGTTGCACGGATAAGGGCGAGAGCATGGAAAAGATGGAATCGTTTATGGTGAAAACTGTGCACTAGTGGGTTTATAAATAAATTGTGAAGAATGAGATAATTAACGATGTTTATCGTATATTATTCTATTGAAGGGGAGACGAAATAAGATTCTTCTAAATTCTGCTAATTGTAAATGGACATTATTGTAATTGTTTCAAAGATATATTTATTTGAATTCTAATAAATCTTCTTTAATCGAATATTTTATTCAAATGATTCGTAACAAGTTATTACACCTACTTTTAATATTTTTACTATATGTACTATCTTTATATATATTATTTTTATTATTAAGCGAATTAAAATCTGAAGAATGGATGGATTCATTTGAGAATTTTTATTGATTTTACAATGAATTTTTATTCTGGTACGTAATAGAACAAGTAAACTTGTTCATTGCAAATTATCAGAATCAACCTAGTCGCACCAACTATCACTAATGAACTGTCAGAATTAACCTAGTCGCTTCAACTATCATTACCAAACTATCATAACCAACCTAGTCGCTCCAACTATCACCACCAAATAAACACAGAAAATCGCGAAACAATACATCATAAGTAAACTATCATTTTTCCTCGTGGCGCGTTCGCAGGCGATAGCGGTTCGAAGACAGCCCCGGTACACAACAGTTGTCCGCGCGCCGTCATCCCCCTCCCCGTCCCATAAATAACTCGTTGGCCCAGTAAATTTTCAGTTAGCAAACGTACAATTACTTCACACGGGTGTGTTTCATCAAGCGATCCGGATCGCCGGCGAACCGTTGAATAATTCAAACGGTGCCCCCGGTCCCGGTCCGATCAATATTCGCTAATTCGTAGGTAAAAAACGTGCGGGGGTCGCGCGGGCCAGAAATGGAGAAAAAAGAAAATCGCCCGGTATATCGCCATGGTCTCGCCATGGTATCGCCGGCCACAGGGCCAATTATACACGTGCCGAACCCGGGACGGATGAGTCGAACGACGCGACGTCGGCGAGCGGGGTCGCGCACGGTTCGAGAGGGTAACAGGTGGTCGAGCAGGAAACATAGGCTATATAAGAGCAGATACTGGCCGGACTGGTTAGCATAACAATTGCACCCAGCTACTGTGCACAGCTAGGCGAGCGCGGAATGATTTATGCGTAGGAACCGAGCATCGCGCGTTTCACACGCGCGCGAGCGCGAGCGGAGACGCGGGACCGTTCGCGGACAATGATTTTCACCATTTCTTGCGCGCACGTCGATTCTCTTGCGAACTACGCCGGGGAAAAGTCTCGCGGGGAAACCGCGCGATGCCGATCGATCGAAACGCTGTCTGGGAAAGCGGGGACTCGCGTTCCCTGGCGCTGTCACGTGGTCGGAGATCGTCTTATGATCTCAGGCACGTGGAGCCTCGCGGGCATCGATTCGGTTCGGTTGAATCCCTGGGAAACCGAGCTAATTCTTATTTTTATGCCGTACTGAAAGGTCAAACAATTATATAAAAAATTGTAATTTTCTTGGAAATTAGTATATAAAATAGGAATAAAATTAAATGTCGATGAAAAGTCAATTTAAAGAAAGGAGAAGTCAATTTTCTGATCATTTGATGCAATGTAAGTAGGGTAGGTAATTTTTTAATTAGAGAATAAATAAAGAAAAAAGGTACAAAAATTTAATATAAATTTTTAAACAAAAATAATCCATAAAATTATAATACAGTAAACATAATCCACCAAATCATAATACAATAAAAAAAATCTATGAGATTATAATATAATAGAAATAATCCATAAAATTATAATGCAATAAAAATAATCCACGAAATGATCTAAACTAAAACGAGATACCGTCTTTCAAAACAGCATAACTTCTTTATATAATAATTGCATCCAAGTCTAAACTTTATCGAGACAACAGCGTTCCGCATTGTCCGATAAAGAAATATTTTCCAAATCACCAAAGAATTTCCGCTCGCATCGCACAAAACGATCCGCCGTGAAATCGAAGATGAGAGACGGTCTACGGACTCCTAAAAAAAAAAAGAAAGAAGAATTGCGCGAGCCGCGCGGCAATAAAATGACAGGCAGAGACGCGCGCGCGCTCGTCCGGCTATACAATGGTATTCGTGAGGCCATTCGAAGGCGATTACTTCGCCGTGCACCGAAGTCGCGTCAGATCGGGATCAATTAATTCGCCGTCGAATTCGTCACGGCTGTGGCAGATGCGTCGATTCCGCGGCCGCTCCGCGACCCCCGTCCACGAAACGACGAATCATCTCGCGGTGGTGTGTGCCCCGAGGGGAAAAAGAGAGCCTAAGTACGAAGTAATGGACGGCCACCGAAGGGAAGGAAGACCGCTTCCGGCGGATACGCGTCATTTTTTGTCACAATCGCGACGACATCAGCGCCGGTATTATAAGGAACGTGCACCGGAGGGGGAGAGAGGGCGAACACCGAGCTTCGTTTCGTATCGATAATGATCTCCGACCGGTGACCGTCTCCTTTCTCTCTCTCTCTCTCTCTCTCTTTCTCTCTCTCCTCCACCACCACCTCCTTGACGAAGCCAACCGAAGTGAAACGTATTTCGCAGCGAGATCGTTTCGCCGTAACCGAACCGCGGCTAACGGAAAATTAATGAAGAGTACGTTGTACCTTGGCGCGCACGTCAGCCGACCCATCTGTTTCTTGCACGCCGGTAGATCAGCGTGATAGGCGACGAAAGCCTGTCCGGAGTCCAGGAAACCGTCGGGTTAGATCGCTGACGGGGACGCGCGCGGGGGGGTTCCTTCTTCGAGAAGCCAGAAACAATGTAGCGGCAAATAAAATCAGAAACCACCGCGTGCTCCTGCTACCTTCTTCCCCACCCCCCATCCCTCCCTCCGCCTCTTCCCTCAGGCTCTCACTCTGTTCACGCTTTGTCTACCGAGCCGTAATTGATGTCTCCCCGACCTTCCATGTAGGAATCGGATCTCGTCGAGGGATCATGGGAAAATCGGGGCCACGTTTTCTTTCTTTCCTTCGTCTTTCTTTATTTCCTCCTTCTGCACGGGACAATACCGCGCTTTTTGCCGATATCGCTAAATAGGAGTGATCGAGGGCTAATTGTCCGAGGGCCCGCGAGACGAGTTGATTAAGCACGCGGTGACTTAATGAGGGTTTCTGGTACGGTTATGGTGTGTTGGAAGGATTGGTAGTGAAAAGTTAAGGTTGTTTATAAGAGAATTTGTTTTTTTAGATTTTTTGATTTTTAAGTGATCATTGACGAGAAAATTAAATTCCTGATACTATAGTTTCAAATGCAATAATTTATTCAGTATTTTTTGATGTTCTGATGTACTTGAAAAATAATCCTGCAGTAATTCAGATTATATTCAAGACTTTAGTATATCAAATTGAATATACATTCTATTTGATATATTTATTTATTATCTGTATATTATTTAGTGACAATTATATGCATTAAAAAGTCACCGTATGTCGAGGTTATGTTCGTATACCTTTAAAGTTCTGTTATATTATACAACTATTGTATTATATTATATTATAGGTTATATTATATATTTATTTGTTCCCAATAAATTATCTAGAGACAATTATATACCCTAAAAAGAATCACCATAAGACTTCTATTGATTTCAAAAATTGGTTAGCAGATAATGCTTACCCTTCACAATCACTAAATAATTAAAATAATATTGTATTACGACTAAGTAAATTGAAAATGCAGATTAGTCGACCGATCAAGAGTTACATTCATCAAGTACCATAGAAAAATCGCCACGTGCTTTTCACCGCGAAACGTC